>NC_046168.1:65579468-65636968 GCF_011064425.1 Rattus rattus
AGCCAGGAGAGACACTTGCTGTTCTCAGTCCTTCCAAACTGGTCCAGACTTGTTCCATAGCTAATATAGCATCTGTCCTGGAGAATGTCTCCTGCATACTTGAAAAGGATGTATAATCTGGTGATGCTGGAATGCACTGTCGACGTCTTTTTTTAGGTCCGTTTGGTTCAAGTCCAATGTTTCCCTAATAGGTTGGACTAGAAATGGCCCTTGTTGACTGTGGGCATTAAAGCCCCTGCTAGTTTTGTCCTATAGTATCTTTCCCTCCAAATCTATTACGATCTTAATATACACGGAGGCTCAGTGCTGGGTGCATTTACATTTACAGTTGGCACCAACCATCTGTGGATGAGTTGACTTTTTCCTTATAGAATGTCTTTTGTCCCTTTAGTTTTCCACTCAGATTGTTTTGACTAAGTATCCTCAACTCTCTCCTGTACCTCTCCTGCATGCCTGGCTCACCACGTCCAACCTTTGTGTACCCATTAATGGTGATTCTCCGTACGCAGGTAGCATACAGTTGAGCTTTTATTAAAAAGCCACTCGGCTTGCTGCTTCATTGAGGAACATAGTCGGTTTGCACATAGAGCAGCAGTGGTCGTTAAGAAGCGGAGGTTACCGGGGCTCGTCTGTTTTCTGGCTTGAGAATTCTACGTCAGTATCTTCCGCTTGCTGTCTTCCTTTGTGGTCTAGTGGTTTTCTCTTGTGGTGGCTTTGAGCGTCTACAGGTTATATAACCACACCCGTAGGTTTATATTTGACTTGGTACTGATGTGAAGCTCATAGTGGGGGAAGCACCAAGGAGAAGGTCAAAGGAACCATTTAAGGGGGGAGAGCTGTGCTTGAAGAGGAGCCAAGGTTTTAGCAGAAGTTCTGAGGTTCAGAACTACCAACAGGACCTGGCACACTGTGTTCTGTCAGACCACCTTCGTGGGTGAAGAGACCCACAAGGCAAAGTGAATTCTTCAGCACAGTTTATTTCCCCTCCCATGTAGGCATTTTTTTAAGTGCTCACAGCACGAGTCCATTAATACATTTTATGTTCGTACTAACTGCCCACATTGTCAAGTGGGAACTTCACTGTCGGTCCTGGAGATGGGGGTCACGCAAGCCCAGAGATGCTGGTGAACTGCGGTTGCCAAAGGAGGTGTACAGTTGTCTTCAGACTTCACACTGTGGGAGGGAGGAATCTGCTGAGAATGTGGCCATGGGGACTGAGTCTGCGCTTTCCCTTTCTTGTCAGTGTCCTGGGCTGCTCTTCTCCCTTGGGCGTTACTGTTACTATTCCTGGTAACACAGAGTTGCCCAACTACAGACACAGACCTGTCTTCAATGTGTATCCAAAATTCACGTTCTTCTCTTAATATCGAATCTAAACTCCAGCTTGAAATCTAAATTTGACCTTTCTAATGCAGCCTTTTCTGTTTCATTGCATGAAAGTCTCTCCTCCCTAATTCTGAAAACTGGATCACAACAGAAGCCTCTGCCCTGCTGGAGCCACATCTGCGTCCAGGCCTTGTGCTGCGCTAGCACAGAGCTCTGGCATTGATTCCTGTCACGACCGGCATGGGAAGACAGCTCTTCCTGACTGGGCCACATGACTGGGTTTGGTCACTGAGTTAGGGAACACACTGCTTTTCCCTACTGTTACTTCTAGGCCAACATTCCCCCTTTCAGTTCCTGGGCCAGTGTGGAGAACGGGGTGAAGTGTTAGGGAGCCATCCCTCCCTCAGTCAACTCACGGTGAACACTGGAAATAAGGAAAAAAACCAAACCAAAACAAAAAACATGACATTTACTCGATCAATCTTCTCTCTCAAATGCCCACACTTAGCATCAGTAACCAGTGAGTGCTGGACGGGGGACTGAGTGCCAGCACACGGATTCTACGGGGGACCGAGTGGCAGCACACGGATTCTGGGTCAGGGCTGTGCTAACTCACATGTACGCTTGACTCGTGGTCAAGAATGCTCCCCTCTGGCTTTTCCACGACTCTGGTCCTCTATCTGGAATGTCTACAAAACCAACATTGGGCCCTCTCCCTTTATCCTTCTTGACCTCTTCGCTGGCTGCCACAAGCTCCAGGTCCTAATCACTGCTGTAAGCTGGGAAATTTCCTCAAGGTCTATCCTTGAGTTCATCAATTCTGGAAGGCAGTGGCTGGCCGGGCTTTCCGGCAGGGTACAGCACTCGAATGCCAAGTTTGTGACCAGGGCTCCGATTTCTGTTTGAAACCTCTGGGATGGTTGTGAGCCACCATGTGGTTACTGGTTGAACTCGGGACCTCTGGAAAAAGTCAGTGCTCTTAACCACTGAGCCATCTCTCCAGCCCCCATTTAATAGGTCTTAATTCCAAGTCATCAAGAGATCTTGGTTATTTAAAAGTAGAAATACTTCCAGGTTATGTTACAGAAGCTGTAGTGAAGACCCGGAGAGATGGCTTTCTGTGCTTCAGAGCTCATTTTGCGCCTGCAGGGAACCTGTTTGGTTGCTGGGTAACTGCACATCTGACAGCCCTGGCCTCCGCAGCCCCCACACTCAAATGTGTGCTACCCTTACACAGACACACACAACCCTAAGTAAAAATGAAATTTCTAACAGGCCATAGTTCCCCAGACAAAAGTTTGACTATGGTGTTTTTGCACATAACTTTATTTGTTGAATAAATGAGTATCTGTCAATATGTACATAACCACAAAGAGCGAGAGTACTAGACTGAGAGCAAAATATTTGGGTTCTAATATGCAAAGCCACTTACCAGCTATGAGGGATCAGGCGAAGAGCTGAACCTGAGCGCAGCTTCCTCAGCTGTAAGCTGTACAGACCCACGTGGTCGCCACGCAGGCTTATTGCAAGGTTCAAATGCAGGAACATGTGAAAGTGCCATGACCACGAGTGGGGGCGGGAGCGGTGCGGATGTAACACGTAACAGCAATTACACTTCAAGCTGAGGAACATCTCGCACCCTTGGATTGTGTCGACACAGTCGACAGAAAGCGGCAGAGTAGTGAGCTGGTCGCCGATGAGAACGAGAAGCCATTCTTCAGAGTGGAAAGAATTCTGCAGTATTCTGCAGCCTGTCCCCAAAAGAGTCACTCCCCGAACTGTATGATGTCAGAGACCCACCAATGACTCTCTTGAAGAAGCTCAAGGGCCAGATGTTCCTCGTTTTATTTACATGTGAAATGGGTTGAATACAGTCACGATGGTGTAGGGTGCGCACCAACAGCAGCAAGACCTTTCAGGGAACTGAACGTGGACTACAGTTTAGCATGCAAGTATTTATGTACACAAATGAATTTCCTCGTTTAGGGAAACAAAAGTACAAAACATATCGGGAGATAAATACAAGGTACAAAATGCAACGGAAAACACAAAACAATAACCAAAATATATAGTTTTCTCAGGGAAGTAGGCAGGGATGTGACGAAGAGCACCTCAGCGGTGCTCCAGTCAGGCGGCCTTGAGAGGGTGCTGAAACGACTCTAGAAGCCTGGTGGCTCCTCAGGCCAGTTGCAGAGTACAGGCTGCTGCAGTGCTAGGTCGGTGGTGAGGCTGTGCATCCCGACACTAAGTACCCGAACATTTGGCAGTAGCACCCGGAACAGGAAATACCAACTGTGTAGACAGCAAAGGGTTAAGTCAACCGTGCCTTTCTGTTCCTATCAAGAGCCAGAGAAATACTTGGGACTCTTGTAGTGTGTGTCTCTAGAAAGGTTGGTGAGTTCCATGATAAAACCTGACAGAGAGAGCGACAGGTCTAACTATGACTTTCAACTTGGACCACAGGCTGGCCTTTCCCTAGCCTGTCTCCTCGTGCCCTGTAAGTCACCTTGCGAATTCACCCAGCTCCACTGTCTCCCCTTTATGGATCCCTTCTTCCTCATTCTCCCAGTTGGGATTAAGGACGACCGCACTCCCTACTGGATTCCTGGCCTCTTTCACCTACTATGGCAAAGGAGGGACCTGTAAGGCTGCTTCCCACACTGTCTGGGATGGCTCAGGCCACGCCCTTAACTGGGTGATGCTGTCCTTGGAGCCCTCGGTTGCTAGGAGCAGGCACGCTGAGAGTGGTGCTAAGACACTTAAAAGTTGCTAGTGTTGTGAGACCCACAATCACCTATAATTTATGTGGCGAGTTCTAAAAATTAAAAACACTAAAAAAGGCATGATAGCCTGTAATTACTGAACTCATTCAAATTCTCAACATACAAAATGGTTGGTTTGAATTCAGGAACTTCCCCTAAGAACTCTGTTTTAAAGAAACAGTACAAAAAAAGAGAATCCTAACATACACACACAAAAAAAACCCTCAAAACATTTTCCACCAAATACTGATACAAACATGTAACAAAGAGTATAAAATGTTATTTAAATATATACAAACTCTTTAAAACTCAAATACTGCCTTAACACTTATGGGAAGGGATACATCTGAGGTGAGAGGGCAGGACAAAGTCTATTGCCACAGCCTAGAGCTGGTAACTCTGTTACACTGCAAACTTTTGGTAACAAAAACGTTCAATTCCTATGTGGACAGGGATTGTTCTTATGGAAGTTCTGTGGCTATTTTTCCGCTGAACTCATTCTTTTGGACTTGATGAAGGCCATGCCGTGTGTCCTCATGTGTGTGTTTAAGGCAGCTTCCGTTTCGAAAGTTTTGGCGCACACTTTGCACTTCCTGTCTGACACTGCCCCCTCGGTGGCCTCGTCCTCCGGGCTGGGCTTGTTCTCCTGCTGGCTGTCCTCCCCAGCCCCGTTCTGCTTGGACACAGGCTGCGGCTCCTTCAGCTTGTGCACGATGAAGAGGTGCCTGGACAGGGAGACGTGGGACGTGTAGCAGAGGCCGCACTCCCGGCACTGGTAGGAGGAGCCGTCCGACTTGTGCTGGGGGATGTGTTCGTGGAACTGCAGCAGGTTCTCGGTGGTGAAGCCACACACGGCGCACTTGTGGACCTTAAAGACATTGATTTTCAGTTTCTTCAGTGGCTGAGTGATGGCTCCTCGGGGAGGCCTGAACTCTAAAACTGGCTCCTCCAACTTCCGCTTAGGACTGGGAACCTTTGTTGGGGGGAACCGAGATAAAAAAAAAAAAAGATACAACAACTGAAGATGGTGGGTTCTATGTCTGACAAGAAAGCAGATACTGGATGGAGCAGGATTGGAGGCCTTAATCATGTGAATTCACACCGTCATCACCCCACAGTAGGAAGCATTTCCGTGTTTTCAGGAGTCACTGTGCACAGCAGTGCCTTCATGACCTCAGGCTGCAGGGGAGCAGCACCACAGGCCTTCCACACTTCAGAAGACAAAGCATGGGCGTGGGGAAAGGCTCATGTGGGAAAACACGAGGAGGGGTCACAGAGGGTGACGGGTGATGAATGGGCCTCGTTCAGACACCAGAAGCTGAGTGCAAAAGCCCAGGTGAGGGCGGGGCCTATGTGCTTCTGCCGGTGTGATGGACAGAGACAGGAAATACCCTTAGGCCAAGGGAGACAGAGCAGAGCACCTCATGGGAGAGGACATGGGACACAGCACCTGCTCCTATCCCAGCAACTGTCCTTCTAGTCCTCCTTGTCACATGTCCCCTCTGGAGCTACCTTTTTCCTTTTCCCTAGCTTTCTAAATCCCAAATGCCTCCGCTTCTGCATCCTCTGTACTAAGGCACCACTCTTACGGTCTACACTTGCAGCTACCTCTGCACACACTCAACTTCCTGTGCGGAAGGCCTGTCCTGATGCCACGCCCACCTGACTCTGTCCCGATGAAAGGCACACTGGGTGACTGCCGATATGTGCACCTTGAGAAATCGTTAGCCTCTTCTAGATTGATCCTGGCACCAGAGCCAGGAAGAACTGTCGTTCGGTGCTTTCGCTAACTCTAACAGCAAGCAGGACACTCAATGCCGTGTGCGTGGGTTCCTGCACAGACCATCAGCTCACTACCCACTACCCAGAGAGAATACGGCACGGGGTGGACTCTGATCGTCTCCCATTCCAGAGTCACCTGCCGCTGTGCCCCTGCTGACACAGCCAGAGGAGCATCTGTTCAGTACACTCCTTTAACGGACAATTTCCCTAAGCCAAATGATACTTTTATGAGTTAGGTTATTTTCCGGGAGTTGTGGGGAGCTGGGAAGGGCTGCCGGGGATTACTGTAGCACTTGACAAGCTCTGACGTAAGCTATGACTGCACAAACCGCTACTGAGCGTGAACAGGGAGTGCTCATCAGCACAGGTGACGGGGAGCAGAGATGAGGTGTCTGACCTTGGCATCCTCCTTTATCTCCACTTCCTCCTCGTTGGTAACCTCGTCACTCAGCTCCTTTACGTCAGGGTCTTTGATCCCGTGCATCAGCTGTATGTGCTTCTCCAGCATCAGCCGCTTGGTGAAGGTCCGACGGGAGTCTGGGCAGTGCCTGTGAGCACAAGACAAGAGAGGGGAACGAGGCTCAGGAGAGCAGAGCTGACGCTGGGCCCTCGAATACAATGAGCAGTGCTATGACTCCCACTCCCCACTGTGAAAAGGCTCTACCCCTAGGCTTCTGTAAAAGGCATTGATTAAAAGAGCAGATCTCTGTGCATGTGTGTGTGCCACATGCGGGTACACAGCTCGGAGCCGGAGTCACAGTGGCCGTGAAGAGGAGCAGAGCTCTTAGTGGCTGCGCCATCTCTCCAGCCCTCTGTTGGCTCTGTGACTTCACAGGAGAGCAGACTTTTGTCCAGGCAGAATATTTGCTTGTCTAGGTTTGGCTAGAGCATTATTTAATTTGTAATTCTAGATGGCCTCAATCTTAAAAAACTAAAATGAAACAAAACTGGGGCATACTGGATTTTCTGTTTTCTTCACAGTGGCACAGCCCTTGGAATTTACACGAGAGATACCTCGGGCTCCGGGCTGCTGATGGCCCCCCTGAACCTCCGTCCCCTCTATGTGTCATGACGATGTTAGCCTAGATTCCTCAAAGAACAAAGGCAACTCGTGTTTGTACCTGGAGATGTTTATTCATTCACAAGGTTAAGGTGAACTACTTAAGTTTTTGTCACCAGAGATGGCTTCCTGGAAGGGTTTGAATTTACTATTTTCCTAAACAGTCCAGAGCCAAGCTTAAACAGGTTAGTGGCCATATTGACTATAGATACTCTATGTCAGACAAAAGGGACAGCACTGAGCCCACAGGCTGATACATGCCTGTTCTAAAAGCAGGAACACGGGACAGAAGGATTATAATTTGAGACAAACCTGGACTAAAGTGTGAGATCCTGTCTCTAAATGCACCGCCCCCCAATATCCCAAACACTGCATTGTGAAGGGTGTCGGTACCCCCCATCTTTAGAACCACATTTGTTACCTTGGAAAGGCATCTGGGGATTTGTTAATGATTGTCCCCAAATCCTGGTGACTTCCTACTAGAGACTCTCCATGGGATGGCGGCAAGAAATGTTCTCAAGCATAAAAGATTTGTTCTCTTTTCCTTTGAGCGTGTGTGTGTGTGTGTGTGTGTGTGTGTGTGTGTGTGTGTGTGTGTGTAAGAGCATGCATGCACAAGCCATGTTGTGCACACCATGGTGCATGTGTAGGGCCAGAGACAACACTGTGGAATCAGCTCTTCCCTTTCACCCTTCAGGGGGCTCTGGGGATGAAACTTGCACTGTCAGGCTTACAAAGCGAACAGCCTGGCTCACCAAGGCATCATCCTGACCCCCTCATAGGCTTCTGGCTATTAGTCAATCAGCCCAAATCTACATTTTATTAATAGCCTTTCAGTAAAATGAAGGAGAAGAAGGAGGAGGAGGAGGAGGAGGAAGAAGAGGAGGAGGAGGAAGAGGAAGAGGAGGAGGAGGAGGAGAAGAAGAAGAAGAACAACAACAACAACAACAACACAAAACAAAAACAACCAAAAAAAGTCAGAAAAAGCAGCAGCTGTCACGGGAGGCCCATGCCAGGCATTGCTTGTCCAACGTCTTAGCTCAAACACTGAACATCGTGTGCCTGATGCTCTTCCTGTGTCAACACAGACTTTATGGGATGTTGTCACCTCACGCATGAGTCACACTTTCATTTCCTACCTAGAAAACTTTCTCTAACTGCCCAAGGCACAGCA
This sequence comes from Rattus rattus, assembly GCF_011064425.1. Classification (NCBI taxonomy): domain Eukaryota; kingdom Metazoa; phylum Chordata; class Mammalia; order Rodentia; family Muridae; genus Rattus; species Rattus rattus. The sequence goes on from NC_046168.1 coordinate 65,587,573, forward strand.
AACCCCATACCTCAAGCATGGCCTCACAAGGCCCACGGGGCCTGGCTCTGTGCGTGCACTCGCTTGCTTTCCCTCCCTCCCTCCCCCTCCCTCTCCCTCTATCTTTTCTGTGTCAGTGTTTCCTGGGCATGTACCTATGTGCACCAAATGCATACGTGATGCCTGTGGAGGTCAGACAAAAGTACTGGATTCCTTGGAACTGAAGTTACAAAGGTTGTAAATTACCGTGTAGAATTCCTACATTCCTAGGTGCTAGGAATCCAGCTCAAGTCTTGGCAGGAACAAGTGCTCCTGACTGCTGAGCCATCTCTCCAGCCCCTGGTCTTCTTATGAGCAGTACTTTGTCCTCTCAAGTAACTTCACATGCATGGTTGAGTGAATGATAGATTTCCCACTAACAATAAACCACAGCCTGGTCAACTCATGCGAGGGCAATTTATGACTGACTGTTGGTGGGTGAGTTTACATTGGGCCCCTTCAGACCCTCACATCTGATCCCAGCCAACAGTGAAAGCTTCTAACTTAGGGGCCAGGCTGCAGCCAGTTGGCTACAGTCTGGCTAGAGCTAATTGTATAAATGGGTCCCCTTCTTAGCCTTCCACCACATAGATCAACCCCAAATCTATACGGCCACACGATCTAGTCACTAAGTGAGGGGCATCTGATCCACTGTGTGCCTGGAGAGCCTGCCACACCCTAATACAAGCACGTTCCACTTAGTGACAGAACATGGGGTGCGTGTGTGTGTGTGTGTGTGTGTGTGTGTGTGTGTGTGTGTGTGTGTGTGTGTGTGTGTGTGAGAGAGAGAGAGAGAGAGAAGGGGAACAAACATGCAGAAGCAGGACACAGGTGAGACACCATAGCAGAGGAGGAATCGAAAATAAATGGCAAAGCTGGAGAAGCTTGAGCCACATCCTTCTCTGTGGCCCACAGCAGACTGAGACTTACGAGCAGGCGTACACTTTCCGGATGCCTTTGTGCTTGATGCGATTGTGGCGGCACAGGCTGTGGGAGGAGCTGAAAGACTTGTCACACTGGCGGCAGGGGTGCTTCTTCATTTGCTGTGCAAGAGAGAAGAGAGGGCCCCTTAAGACTGTGGAGGCAAAAGTCGCCCGATTGACTGATGGGTTTTTCGAGTCAGGTTCTCACTGTGTAGCTCTGGCTGTCCTGGAACTCACTCTGTAGATCAGGCTCCAACTCACAGAGCTCCAACTGCCTCTGATTACCAGGGGCTAGGATTAAACATGGGCACTACTATGCCTGGATCACGTGATGTATTTAGACTGACATTCTGTAGCACTGGTTATCAATGCTGAAACATGGGCATGCTAAGAAACCGTTCTACCACTGAGCTATGGCAGCCCTAAAACATTGTAAAAACTAACAAAACTATAAAGTTCTTAGGGAAAAAAAAGTAATTATAGGGCTGGAAAGACGGCTCAGCGACTAAGACCCACAGAGCAGTTAAAGGACCAAGGGTTCAATTCTCAGCACCCACAGGGCACACACAACTGTCTATAACTGCAGTTCCAGGTAAGCTGCCATCCTCTTCCGGCGTCTATGGTACTGCATGCACATGATACACAGACATACATTCAGGCAGAACACTCACACATTTAAATAGAACCTCAAATTGCAACACAGAGCAGTAGTGGGTCACCTAGGTAGCAGCTCATTTTAGGAGGATGGAATGTCCACGCCCTAAATACTTAGATTCTTTGTATCTAACAGACAAAGGCGGAGGAAAGAATTCTCATCTCCAAGTCAGCACTAAACGCATCACTATTTAATGGGGACTGAGAGATGTGGTGGTCTGAATGACAATGGCCTCCAAAGGCCACTTGGTCCCTAATTGGTGGAACTGTTTGGTAAGGACTAGAAGTCACGACCATCACTGGGGGTGGGATTTGAGGTTTCAGGTTACATTCCCAGTATGCTTTACTTTGCCCCCATTTTATGGATCCAGATGTGAACTCTCAGCTGTTCCTGCCATCATGGATCCTAACCCTCTGAAACCATGAGCCCAATTAAATGTTTTATAAGTTGACTTGGTCCTGGTGTTTTGTCACAGCAACAGAAAAGTAACCGACATCTCCTAAGGTTTTTTCCCTCATAATTTTTATTTTCTTTTAAGACAAGCTATGTAGTCTAGGCTGGTCTCAAATGTATGATTCTTTTGCTTCACTTCCAGAGTTCTAGGATTATAGGCAATTTCAGATTACACAGAGTAAAACATTAGTAATCCCTACTCCACTCCAAACAAGAGGGAACAAATACCCACTTCAGAATAAAGCTTTAAGCACAAACTCATCAACAGATAGTTGTTTCAACAACAGTATTTAAAAAGCCAAAGACCTAATTCTCCTATTAATCTAGTATATATCAGATCGACTTGAAGTTAAGACATAAGACTGTTTTCTAAAAGAAAGACAGCTCTGTCAAAGAGCAGACTCAGAGAATGTGACGTGACAGCACCACAAGAGGGCACAGAGATGGGGAGACTGAACGGGTCTGAGACTGGACTCTCTCCAGTGCCGGGCCGGGTTTATGCTTTATATTAACATCAAAGGCGGCTCGTTAAGGAAGTGCCAGTGGAGATGACCTCAGGGGACAGCAGGTGAGAAGCAGCCTTGCTCTGAGTCTGTTTTCACAGAGCAACCTGCGAGGTCAGGAAGACAGAAAACTGCATTTCAAGATGACAGGCAGGGTGGGGACGCAGCTCAGCTGGAAGAGTGCTCACTCCACGTGCACCACTCACAGTGCCACTCAAATTGGGCCTGGTGCAACAGTCTGGCCTCTGGAGGCAGCCACTCCACTATTTCCTGAGGGCTACTCTTGTAACACGTACCCCCATTAGCACAGGGATGATCAAGATTAAATGAAGATGAGGGTTTACAATTTAATGAGAAAGAGGCAAGACCATGCCCTACCGATGTTCAAGAAGCCCCATTGATAGCAGCATGCCAACTGATTAAAACAAGCCTGTTGTTCCCAAGCTACACTGATGCATACCTTCAACTCCATCAGAACACGGAAGCATGCCGCAGCAGCAGCCCCTCATAAGGTGACCTCTAAACTCTGAACCTTCTATTTAGGATCTGGTCAGGGTACATGGTGGGCCTTCCCTGCACAGCCCCAGCTCCCTACACTTCATTACTGGGAATGTTTGACGTCTCCCGAAGGATGCCTGAATGCTCGGAACGAACCCTGCGTGTGTACTGCACTTTTCTATACAGGCAGTAAGAACTGAACTAATAAGACAACAGTCACATGTGCTCCTGAGCGCACGATGCTCTCCCTCCCCTTGCACTGCAGAGCACAGTGGCTCACCTTTCTTTGGCTCATCTGAACTGGCAGCACCGTCCCCACGTGACCAGCGAATGAGGATCAGTTAAACAGCAGCACTGCAGTGATCACCAAGGCAGCTAGTGGCCCTGAGTGACTCACGGTGGGCGGCAGGCACAGAGGGCACACTAGACAGAGGGATGATTCAGCTCCCGGGTGGGACAGTGCATCATGCTGCTTATGAGCTGTTCACATCTGGAATTTTCCACCTAGTGCGTTCATACTACAGCTGACCACAGGTAACAAGACAGGGAAAGCGTCCCACGGGGACAGGAAGGCTATGGGTTTTTATAAAGAATCTTAAGATACGTAAAAGACCTAGGGGTGCTGGGGTGGGAATAAGACCCCTCTGTACTAATTCATGTTTAGATCTTGTGAGCCATGAGGATAGTGCACATGCAAAGCAAACCTTCTGTGAACTATTGCCTCAAAAAATGTAAGCTAGGTTCACCGAGGTACAGTTTTACATGGGGGCATTTTATATATTCATATAGTGCTGAGCACCACAGCTCACTTCTAATCCCAGCATCTGGGAGACAAGAGAGAGCGTTCAAGACTGACGTGGAAATGCAAGCCTGTCTCAGAAAGAGAAGGGTGTGGGCTGGAGCAGTGGCTCAGTGGTTGGAAATGCCTGCTGCTCTCGCTGTGGACTGCAACTCAGTTTCCAGTATCCAAGTCAGACAGCTCACAGCTGCCTACAAGTTCAGTTCCGGGATCTGATATCCTCCTCTGGCCCCAGTGGGCACAGACACACGTAAATTAAAATAAATATTTAGAAAACATGGATACAGTTGAGTTAGGCCCTGCCAATCAAGACACAGAAGGAGTATGTTACTCTCCGTATTCCCAGGGCCCTTTGTGTTCAGCCCTGTCCAATGGCCACGCCCTCTTCTCTATACCTCTCATTTTGCTTTGTGTACCTGTCGTGCAAATGGGCCACCCCACAGCGTAACAGGCACCAAGCACAATGCATGGCTAATTCTCCTTTTCACTTCAGAGAAATGTCCCACTCACATAGCAATGCCCTATTGTATAAATGTCCACTTACATAAGCAGACCTTAGTTCAATGACCCACTTCCCGCTGATGGACATCAAGATTGCCAGTTTGCAAAAGATGATGAATAAAGCTATCGAAACATGAGGTCGAATGCAAAACTATTCAATCAATAAATATGGTACTTACTTGCGGGTGTATCTAACCCCTAATGTTTTGGGTTTTCTTAAAGGAGTGCTTGGGTGTTTTTATCCTCGAAAAGCTCCCTGGGAACTGAAACTGCCAGTTACACATCACGAGAGCCTTGTTTTCCAGAAATGCTCAGTGCACATTAACTATTCCAACAATCTACGTGTAGAAACGTATCAGTAGGCCCTACCAAGTAATCACAGGGCGACAACCCAAACAAGGTGCTGGGCACAGAGCAAACACTGCTTGGTGTTCTGAAGTCAGGAGAGCTATGAGCATGGCAGACAGAGCCCTCCAGACACTGGGTGAGCTGATAAGCAGGGGTGCTGGAAGACTCAGATAGAGGGGCAGACCCTCCAGGGAGCTGAAGCTCACATCATCTATCCTTCAATGCCCAACTGAAGCACCCACCCCCAGGACAGCATTTCCAGATTCTCTGGCCTGCACTTAGTTCTTTCGATTTTATTATATATAAAATGGCCAGGGGTGCTAGTGCACACCTTTAATCCCAGCACTTGGGAGGCAGAAGCAGGCAGAGCTCTGCGAGTTCAAGGGCAGCCTGGTGTAAACACAGAGTGTTCCAGGACGGCTGGAGCTGCAAATGAGACTCTGTCTCAAAAATTAATCTATTAATTAATTAAAATAAAGGAAAAGAGAAAAGCAACAAGGCCAGTGGGTAAATGTTCCTGCTGCCAAGCCTGATGACCTGAGTTGGAAAGGAGAACTGGGGTTGGGATTTGGCTCAGTGGTAGAGCGCCACCTAGGCTTAAAGGCCCTGGTTCGGTCCCCAGCTCCAAAAAAAAAAAAAAAAAAAAAAAGAAAAAGAAAAAAGGAGAGAACCAACCTCCACCTATTGTCCACTCACACCATGGCACAAATGCGCCTTACTAAATGTAAACATTAAAGACAAATGCTGACTTCAAAATAGAATAATGATTGCTTCTAGCCTCGTCCATCAACAGTGGTCGTCTAAAGCTATATTTTACAACACTTCTTTTCTGAATATAGATATTCATTTTTACTTATATTTATAAAAATGAGTATTTTTACTTGTTATACAATATGGGTTGAAACTTTAGAAGATTCACTGCATAAGTGGGCCAGAATTTATGTTCTAGTCATCATTGTATTACTTCTCCTTCCTGTTAAGTATAGATAAATGTTTCTGTAGTTAACTATGTATTCACAAACACCATCTATGAAGCTTAAAGGTTGTGAAAATATCAAGGTTCTTTGGTACTCTCCTTGCTAAAACACCCTCAGATCCCATTGACACCCATGGGTGCCTGTGCACCAGTCTCCAGGATGACCCCTGTTCTCCAGTGCCATCAGCGAGCGATCAGTGAGGTAAGTCTCGGGAAGGCTAACCATTTGTGAACTGCACAATCAAGTCCTTCATGCAGTCTTCCAGGGAGTGTGAAAACGACTCTAAGGAAGAGACATGGGCCCCAGGCTTGGGAGAGAAGGAGGATGGGAAGATGGCTGGATCTGGCAGAGCTCTTAAAGGTGAAGAGCTGTTGGGGGTCTTGGGGGATGGGCTGAATACAGATGACAAAGGGGAGGGGATGAGTTCTGCACCCTTCCACATTTGTTGGCATGGGCACCCAGCAGAAGAGAATTCCCAGTTACCAACTAGGGAAGGTCTGGAAAGAAGTAAAGTTGGGGACAGGAAGAACTCAAGTTATACTTGAGGATCCGGTACACTGAGGAAATGGAAGGTTCAGGCCGAGGTAGGACAGACCTTAAGAAGAGAGACTGACTCTGAGAAGAGTAACTGTGAAGGGATAATGTAGCGAACGAACAAAATAAGGGGGAAGAAAGAGTGATTACAAGATGGAAGCCCTCCTGCCCAACGTCCTGAGAGCAGAATACAGTATGGGGTGGGGTGGGGGTAACCAACAAGGCCCTGGGAGCAGGCAGGCAGCCTACACCAATCAGGAGCAAGGACAAGACAAGCCTCAGAAAGGCCATAACAACCCAGGCCCCAGGCAGCTACCAGGCAGTGGTCCCTGCTGCTCTCCAACATACCTCAACACCAGGCACTCTTGCAACAAGGGACCCTTCTAGTAACGGGTGTCACACCGGGAACCACGACTGAGGCTGTGACCAGCTAGCCTCCACTGCTCTCCAGGAACATCTGCGGGAGCCAGCACCCATGCACCATCCTTCCCACACAGTGATGTGGACACGGAGGCTTGCTTTACTGGGAGATGGGACTTGCTGAGTGCTAACTCTACCAGCTGTCCCCGAGAGAGTTCTGCAAAAGGATATCATCAGCGTAACCTGGATTCGTGAATTTATTTGCTGTGAAGCTGGGCATTGATAGCATACTTCGGGGTTGAGGCAGGTGGATCTGTGAGTTCAAGGCCAGCCTACAAAGCAGGGTCTAAGCTCTGATCAAGGCAGAGATAGGAGGGTAAAATAGCCAAGAAGTTAGGATTTTTGTTCTGCCCTTACAGTAAGAGATACCATAGCCTGCTTTATGATTTTGCAAATGCCTAGGAAAAGTGGAAGATGCAAAAGAGAGTAGGTAAGATTGTAGGTCCTTCAACACTCTGCCGTGGGGCTGGAGACATGGACGCCATCACCCTTGGAACAGAGGGACAAAATCCAAGCTTCATATCGGCTACTGGAGGCAGTGACACCCTCTTCCTTTACAGGTTCCCAGAGGCCCATTCTAAACCTTTCTAGATTAATAGCAATCACCTCTCAGCTATAGGGTCTTCCAGGTCTCTCCTCTCCTCTAGCTACTGCACAGCTAAGGGGCAGACCACTGGGTATGCACAACTGGGCTCTCCTCTCTCTGAATCATATGAGCCAAGCTCAGCAGCTTTCAAGAGCAAGGCCTTGGGTCTTCCCCTCCCGGTCCTACTCTCCCCACACACTGTCAGGCACACTGTGCCCAAGCACTCCTTACTGACTTCCACAGCCTGGTCAGTCTAAGCCATACCCACATGCTCTCCTTCAGAGATGCTCTGGGACACCCGCCCTGGAGTTTCCTAACCCTGCCCACGACCTGTGTGCACCCTTCACATCTGCTTCCTTGCACTGAGACACAAGTCCAATCGATCTCTAAGAATCATCAGGGGTTTTAATTGTTAGGCCTGTCCCCATTAACATCAGACCAGTGCCATCCACTGTGCTCACAGGGCCTCTACAAGCAAACTCCTAGCTGGAATCTGATATTCAAAGTAGCCCTCAGTGATCATTTCCTTTCATTCTGTCTGTGATTCCTCCAAGATGTCTGCCTTCTACAGACAGGTTTGTTTTCCTGACTTGTTCCATTCATAGCAGGTTCTCTGCAGTGTGGTAAATGTTACACACTCCCATGACGTGCGAGTGGCCTGCATATGTTCTATAAAGGGAAAGAAAGACTGAGCATCCCCAATATGAAAATCAACCAACAAAGTCAGTGTAAATACTCCAAAATTAAAAACAGAACAAAGGGGCTGGGGATTTAGCTCAGTGGTAGAGCGCTTGCCTAGCAAGCGCAAGGCCCTGGGTTCGGTCCCCAGCTCCGGAAAAAAAAAAAAAACAAACCAGGCTGGGGATTTAGCTCAGTGGTAGAGCGCTTACCTAGGAAGGCAAGGCCCTAGGTTCGTCCCCAGCTAAAAAAAAACAAAAAAAAAAACCAGAACAAAATAAAAATTCTAAGTGTGAAACATGCTCTGGTCTTCAACATTTTGGATAAGGGACACTCAAACTTATTGTACATACTGAAAACCCAGCTGGTACTTTTTTATTTAAGTCTAAAATCTCATATTTCCTAAAGATTATGTTTTCTATAAAACAAAAAGGTTTTCTATAAGATAGGCACTGAGATTTACATAACTGGTACCTTAGTAGTTCATTTTTAAGTCCACTTGAAATTGATTGGGGGCACCTATAAGAGCAAGCGTCACAAGTGTTGCTAAGGGTGACATCTGGATACGTGAAAACTAATATTGTGTGGGTCTTAACATCTTTTTCTTGTTGGGTCCTGCTACCTGTTAACTCCAGTTACAGTTAGCAAAAGGTAGAAAGTAAGCCCACTGACCCCAGGCACCCTTGCTCACTGGGCAGAGGACTCTTTCCACAGACAGCGAACGAGCAACCTCTCCCTAACGTTTAGAGGGTGGCCATAAGCCTTAAACCCTTATGGGGAGACCTTAACACCTTGCGAACTGATGTGATCTTTCTGTTCCAATTCCATCATTCCCAAGAACAGACCAAGATAGTATGTTTCGTGCATGCAGCATGATCTGCCCACACACAGAAGCTTTGAGAAATATACACAGAGTGTTAAAATTAATCACATTACCCCGGTCTCTGCATGCTGAAACTGAGCGGTTCTGGAGAAACCTCTGGACAGTGTGAACTGTGACTGCGGGCCAGCCGGGGCTTCTTGGCTGTGCGCATAAGGCTTTTGCCCACTGTGACAGCTCAGCTCTGCACTCATCTGAGTGCAGCACTGAGGTATGAGTGCTGGGGTGGGTCTCCACAGATGGTAAGAACGTGAAACGAGTTTTCTTGCCTTAGACCACTGTCAACCATCAACAGAGAATATCCTGCAGAAGCAAACCCACAGGGGGCTAATCCATTGAGGTACTACATGTAAGGGGCCAGCAGAAACGAGAGTTTAAGTAACCCAGGTTGTGACTTACAATACAAGGGGATGCTTTTTACGGTTTCATGTAATACATTCTAAACTGGCTCCCAGCTAAGTGTATCTTTGAAAAAGATCTAGATTATGGAAGTGGCAGCTTTGAAAGGGGCTGCAAAGAACCTAGAACTACACTACACACACACACACACACACACCACACACACACACACACACACACACACTCACAAACACACATACACACACTCACATACACATATATACACACACACTCACAAACACACATACACAAACAAATATACACACAGACACACACAGACACAAAAACACATACATGCATACACACACAGACATAGACACACACACACTCACAAACACACATACATAAACACATATACCCACAAACACACACACTCACAAACACAAAAACACATACATGCATACATACACACACAGACATACATAAACACAAAAACACATACATGCATACACAGACACACACAGACACCCACACACCCACACACACACACACACACACACACACACACACACACACACACACACACACACACACACACACACTAAACATAAGACCCCAGTCTGTTGGTGTCACTGTACAACTGTAAAACTGCAATGCAGAATGTTGACAACGCACACTAACTAAAGGCCAAGTGCAGAGCAGAAAGCGCTGGAGCAGGCAGGCCCACAGCATCCGAGCTCAGGGCAGTACCAGACAGTTGCGCTGAGAGGAGGACTTAATTCCAGGAAGTCTCAGGCACCAATACATATCTAGGCTCCCTGTTATCTTCCCCTACTGAACAGTGGCTGATACAGAAGGGCTTCCCGTCTTACAAACCCTAAACAAGTCCCTTCTCTGCCATGTCAGGTCTCCTTACTCACACACCCCTCAGGAGGCCCTCCCACAGTATTCAGGACAAACACGCTCACAAGGCTCCTTCGGGTGAACACTGAAGGAAGGGACGGGCCCCAGGCACGCGCCATGTGCTCTCTGAGCTCCTGGTATTTGCTAATGCCACATGACTGTGAAGTCTCTCCACTGCCAATCATCTGCCCCCTCTCAGCCTCATTTCCCCTCCACACAGGGGTTAGTCCTAACTCTGAACTCTCTCTTGATTCTAAAATGTATGCCTACAGATGGAGAACAACGAGTCCTGTGTCTGTTCTCAGAGAATTCACCTTTAGAGAGGAACGGCTGGAAAAACTTAGAGAAACTGCCTGCCTTGCCTGTCTTCTTTCCCCTCAAGTCAGGGTCTACAAGAGACACACACAATGCCTTAAACACACAATGGATCTACATGACCCTGAACTCTGACCTCCTCCAGCTCAAACTAGGACTACAAGCATGTGCCACGGGGGCAGGTTTATGTGGTGCTAGACTGAACCAGGGCCTTGGGCGTGACAGGTTCCACACTCTCCACCACCCATCTGCCTTCTAATACAATTTTTCATACAGTATATTTTATCCATTTTAATTAGAAAATATCTAAATAGCCCTTTTAAATGTCTAAAGACCTATGTGCACTTGTAATTATTCATTTTCAAGTCAAGAGAAAATGAACATTCCTTTCCAAAACAATCACCAACCACTTTAAATCAGACGATTTGTAAGAAATCTGTTAATAACGTTAAGTAAACAAGCAGATAAACCCCGAAGTGAACATTAAATGGTCAGCGAAGGCTACTCCCCCAGGAGGTGCTCCTAGCCCCCCACCATACAGCGTATCTCCAGCTGTCTAAATAAACCATGCTACGAAACACTGTTGATAGGTACAATCGGCCATCGTGCTGGGTGCAAAGAAACAGCACCGCTGGATGTGGACCCAGCCAGTGTCACACGCCCTTTGCAAGAACTGTCTGTGATGGCTCCGTAGAGTCCTGTGTAAAGGGGAAGGCTCCATTGGGTGCCTTTTTCCCCCTGAACCACCCTGGGATACATGGCGGGCATTCCCACGGTCACGCTGAACCTTCCTCAATGCTTGAGCCTCTGCTTCCAATAGTCTTGCCCTCCCACGGCAGGGCGGTCACTATGGCCCTCGTTGGTTTCCACACAGGGCTGCACGCCCTGCATCTACAATTGTCCTGCTTATAAAATGGAGCTGAGTGGGAATCTATGACCTCCCAGAGACTAAAAGGTGCCAATTTAAAATTTTTTCCACACTAAATCGACCCTGTAGCGTGGCCTGTCATTTCCTCTGCCATCCCCACTATAGCAATGATTCCTAACAGTGTCACCTACAGGTGGAAACGTGTGATGAATTCTGCACGGTTACAAACTGGTCTGCCAGTAAGACTTCGGAACAGTTTCCTAACGTAATGACGAATGATGGCTGCCTTCTCAGACAAACTCTTCAAGTGTGGCAGAGCCCCAGTCCTGGGACACAACAGAGCAGACAGGCATCTCCAGGACCTCAGCAAACTTAACACTGGCCCTGCAGGGCACGAGACACTGGCCTCCCCTTGACCTACACTCTGACGGGGCCGGCTGCCATTCAGGACCTCAGGGACAGGGAAGGTGCCTGGGGCCCGGGCAGGGAGTGAGGTTTGAGTAGCAGGGGAAATGGTGTAGATGCGTCTGGCAGAGTCAAAGCCTTGCTATTTAACAAGCCCAGCATGGGACACAGAATCCAGACAACAAAACCCAAGCTCTGGGAAGCCACCAGGAAACTGGAGACAAGACCAAAAACAAATGGCTGTCTGTGCCTGGGAGATGGACTCGGTGCCTGCCTGTGGGTGGTGTTTTTAATAAGAATTGTCCTTACACCAGAAAGTACAGCCTGGTACGTTGACCCACGGCAGGATGCCTGTCTGGGCACCAGAATCCAGACATCCTCCACCTCCAGAGCGTGCTAGAAATAAACAGGAAAGCCTGCTCCTCCATCAGCCCCGTGGGCGACGCAGCAGGCGAGTCTGGATGTCTGTAAACATCTTACTCACTGTGTCGAAACATCCCAGTGACTGTTCCCATGCCGCAAAGGGCGCAGACTCTTCCGAGTGCCATGGGTGGTTTTCTACCTCGTGTGCAAAGATGCTACGTGGTCCCTAAAGCTGGGCCCTCCTAAGGGTCGTCTGGTTCTGCCGGGCAGGTGAGCCCACACAGTAACATTCGGGCTCTTTCAGCCGGCTCTGCTGGTCAAAGTCTAGGTCTGCCCAGCGGGAAGATGAAGTCAACGTGCAGATCAGATGACAGTCACAGTAACAGGCTTTGGCCAAGCTGAGAGTCTAAGTCAGCTTCACCGGCTTCGCACCGGGGAACTGAGAGCTAGCCATACATCTGGACTGCTCCCTTCCACATCTACAGAGTGCCCATGCTAACCCACAGGGGCTCTTCAGGACACTGTAATCTACCAAGGGAGCACAGGCCCCCCAGGCCACAGCAGGTCACACAGGAAAATGGAGAGCCTGCTGGTGGCCATGATGAAATGAGCTCAGAGCACGTTCCTGGGGAAGGAACTACAGCAGCAATGGTGACAGAGACAAGGGTATGTGGCAGCAGTCCTATGTCACTGATGCAACAGAAGGCAAGGTCCACACACCTGGCCTAAGCAAAGCCTCACACATGCGGAAGCGCCAGGACCTATAGAATTGTTCTGGCAGCTGCCGGGTGGCCAGAGAGCATTCTGGGGTCTGCCAAGGCATTTTATGAGGGGCTCTTTAGCTGTGGCTCCCCATCAGGAGGTTCTACTGCTCTGATCCAATCAAGCACAGGATTGAAGATTTGGAAGGTAAAAACCAAAACAAAACAGCAACAACGAAAACAATGGCTGCCCCTACTGGACAAGTGCAGACACGTTTTCTTGTCACCATTCCTAAGCAGTAGTACAGCAGCTATTAGCAGAGCACCCATTCGCATGATATTTCAGTGTGTGGGCGCTTCTCAGACATCCTGAGGCCATTTGAAACTCACGGGCGAGGCGTGCCAAGCACACAGCGACGGCATCACACTTCCTAGGAGCCTGGAGCATCCGTCCCAGAACCAATTCCAATGGATGCGAACAGGCTGCTATACTTGGTTCCAACCACAGGGGACCAGTTCTTTTGGGGATCCTACTGGGGACCCTCCCCTCACCCCCAACTACTCCAGCTCTGGGCATCCAGCACCTAAGGCGTTTAAAACACTCGTCCTGACTTGACGACCAGGACTCCCATGTCTGTCTTCCTGCTCTGTGTTGTGACTGGACTGCACACCTTGGATCTGGGGCTTTCGTACTCAATAATCCATGCAATGAACTTGGATAAAAACCCCCACCCGAGACGTGGGAAAGGAGTCCTAATCTACTAAGAAAGCTGTGTCCTTCTCTTTAGGACATACAAATGGACGTCAGGAACTATAGATCTACCTCTGCTCAACCTGGTTTGCAAGAAACTCACAGGAGTTTGCAGGAGACGGCTCTCTCGTGGCTCCAGCAGGCATCTGACCAGACACAGTTCAGCCCAACGCTAAGTCCTCTGTCTGACACACAGCTCTTCTGGCTACAAACAAGAAGCAGAGTGGGATCCACTGCCTCTCTGTGTCACACTTTCAAATAACTTTCTTCAGCAATTTATTTAATTTTGCTTTTCTATGCCTCAGAGTAACCAGTAGGTTTTAGAAACAGAAACTGGGCTTGTCATTTAATTTCCTTTCAATTTCCTGGTCTCGCTCTCTTTACTCTTGGGTAAAGGTAACTAAGAACTGCATTGTCTTGGGGATGGGGAAGGGACGTTCTAGTGATTGAACCCAGAGCCCTGCGCAGGCCAGGCAACTGCTCCACCGCTGAGCTACACCTTGGCGCACAGACCCTTTCACTTGGCTTAGAATCAGTATAACATAGGGCAGGCTGGGGCTTCCTAGAGTCTGGCTGATAATCCCCAAAATAACTCAAGGCCCCAGGTCCACCTGCAGCACTACAGAGTCTTACACTTACTATTGGATCCCAAAGCTGAAGCCAAGTTCCCAACCCGCCTTCCTGCTGGGCAAGTTTTTCAAGCTCTGGGGATGAAAAGCTGCTTACCCTCAGAGTTTCTCTCTCAACCACCAACTGACCCACCCCACTGCCTGTGGAAAGAAGGAGCAAGTAAGCAAGAGGGGGGATGTGAGCATGAACTATCACAGACCAGTGCGGAGCTCGCACCCAGATCCTGTGCTAGTGTCCCAGCATTACCCCGACACCTATGACGTCACCAGCAGAGAGAACAATCCCGGGGTGGCAAGGCCAGAGGGCCTGCTGGCAGGAACTCCACTGCCAGGCTGGGGCTGCCTGTGCTATTCCCCACAACTGCAAACAACCCCAGAAAAGCCTTGGGCCCCAGCTGAGAGCAGGGGAAGGTCATTCCCAAAGCAGACATGTGCTATAAAGACATGCGCTCACCAGTAATGGCATAACCTGCCAGCACCTCACCGAAGTGACTAGGAAAGGCTGAAGTAACTCCTAGAGGACGCCCAGAACAGTAACCAATGCTGGCAAGTATGGGAGTATAAACAGGTGCAGTGACTGTAGTCCACACGCGGGCTCACACCGCAGACAACTACACAAGAGCTAATGATACGGTTACGGCCTACCGAGCTAGACACCCGAGGGCATATACCCCAAGGACAGAAAGTCCGACCACAGGGATCCTAACACATCCATGCTTACTCCCGAGATGGAAACAGCCTAGGTGCCCACCACAGATGAGTAGATAAAGAACATGTGGTGCATGCACACAGACACGTGCCCTCACACACACACACACACACACACACACACACACACACACACACACACACACACACACACGCATGGGATCTTATTCATCTGTAAAAGGAAAAATGAAATTAGTTTGCAGCCAAACTAATAGAACAGGAAATTGTTATATTAAAAAAACGAGCTAGGGGCTGGAGAGATGGCTCAGTGGTTAAGAGCACTGACTGCTCTTCCAGAGGTCCTGAGTTCAATTCCCAGCAACTACATGGTGGCTCACAACCATCTGTAATGAGATCTGATGCCCCCTTCTGGTGTGTCTGAACAGAGCTACGGTGTACTCATCTATAATAAATAACTAAAAAAAAAAAAAAGAGCTAGTGAGGGTGTGCAGTGCAGGTCATGACACTCTTACAAGGTAGCTGTGGGAGCAGAGGAGAAGCCTCTGAAGTAAGGGAGTAGAAGGGAGAGGAAAGAATGGGCGGAGGAGAGAGGCCAGTAACTAACAGGCGGCCAGTGCAGAGAGCTGCTGCTGAGGAGCCTCACGTGGACAAGGCTGAGGCGCTGCAGCTGTGGACCAGGCTCTGCAAAGGAGGTTGGGCAAACGGGAGAGGGGAAAGGACTAACAACAACAGGAAATGCCAGAACGAGGCATGTGCCTTCTTATCCTAACTTTAAAAGCTTCAAAAGCAGGGGAAGGGCTTTACAAACCAGACAGAACAGGTGTCTTTGTTGACTGATCCCCGGCTACTCAACATCACTGAATAAAACCCACCACTAAGACGCACCCGGCCCTTCAGCCACGCAGTGCCTCTGGAGCAGCTGCCCGAAACCCACCTCAGCGAGACTCCTCTCTGCTGCAGGAGCGAGTTCTCAGCTTTCCCCACACTCTGCTCTCCCTCTGCAACGGCAGCCTAGTGACAAGTCGCAAGCTAGAGTAAATGTTGTCATAGTCCCACCTTCAACTGAGTCACAAGTTATCCAGAGCAATAGCTATGGGTGTATTTTGTACTCTTTAAACTAGAACTTGTCAATCATCTCTGCAAGCCATTTATACCCTTAAAACAACAAGTTTTATTAGTATTCTATGGAATACTAATGTAAGTTGTAACAATTCTTATAAACATATTAACCACAAAACTGCATATAACTGAAAAATATTCTATGTAAAATTATAATGAAATATATTGATAAAATATCAAGGTCTGTAGCCAAAATGAATGAATTTTCATAAAACCAGCATTACACGGGACACATTTCTAGCGCAAAGCGTTAGTGTACAAGCCAATTTGTGTGTTCTTTAACCATCTACTTAAATCTGAAGGGGGGACACAAAGCCCAGCAGGAAGCCGCTGTTGCACAGAAGCAGGGACAGAGCTGGGCCTCAACAACCTTCCTACTGCTGAGGTTTTTCTGAGCTGGGGACGGGGGGGGGGACAGGGGGGACAGGGGATGGGGGCGGCCATGCTCTGCCACCAGGGCCACATTCCGAACCCAGCCTGTGCCTGTGCACTTCGTTTAAATGCATTTCCCCTAACCACCGAGTAATCACAAATTCTAAATCAAGGAACAACAAAAACTGAATTCTTAATCTGTTGTCAAGGTGATACAATTTTGGCAGAAAGTCCACATCCTCGGAATTGAAAGATTAAGATGAGAAAAAGAAAAGACGAAACTATTTTTGTCGCACATTTACACATTAAAGTAACCCAGGTCTCATGCCAGCAGTATAAACTACACCCGCTAAAGAAAGAAAATGAAACCATCTGGGGGGGAATGTGCAAGCCAGATGATATTTTTCTTTTCGTAGCGAATGGTCATCATTAAAGGCAGCATCACTGGTTAAAGGCAATAGACAAAGGAAAATATGATATTTAATCCACAGACCTAAGAAAGCTTGGGAGAAGAAACTGTGCTCTGTCCCCTTTACAAACGTGAGTGAGACCCATGGATAGATGGCTTTTAAAAAGTGTGTGTGTGTGTGTGTGTGTGTGTGTGTGTGTGTGTGTGTGTGTGTGT
Organism: Rattus rattus; assembly: GCF_011064425.1. Lineage (NCBI taxonomy): Eukaryota > Metazoa > Chordata > Mammalia > Rodentia > Muridae > Rattus > Rattus rattus. The sequence continues at coordinate 65,604,405 of NC_046168.1, forward strand.
GTGTGTGTGTGTGTACACACATACAAGTACAAGCGTGAAGCTCGCAAAGGATCACGGTAGGTCTGGGCATGGCTGCCGTAAGCTGGAAAACCTACAAGCATCATTTTCAAAGGTACAAGACAGCACATGCTGCCTCAGCTCTGCTCAGGCCCCAGTACCCTGCCTACCATTCCCCCACTGCAGCTGCATCTGAATGTCTATCCACAGAAGACTGAGAAACGGCAGGTACTGCGGATCATCCACACCTTGCAGAAAAAGCAAGGGCTGACATCTTTGGCATTCGACAGATGACTTCATAGGTAAAGGCACTTGCCCTGACTCTAAGTTCAGGCCCTGGGCAACATACGGGTGTAAGAGAAAACAGACTCCCACAAGCTGTCCTCTGACTTCCACACATACACATGCATACCTATATACACATACATGCACATACAAACAAAAATAGAATTTGATGATAACATCTTTTAGCTTTACCTAAACTGGGGTTTCCACTTTTAGGGAACAACATTAAGACATCCTGGGGTCACCTATAATCATGCATTAGCCTGCCTCAGACTACTCCTACTTCTATGTGCTTGGGTCTCCCCTTTATCATCAGGAGGGAATGCAGGTAGGGTTTTGTGAAGTAAGGAGCTTGGGAACAACCTTCCCTGAACGGAAGTCAGCAAAGGTTCCCAGAGCCACGGTAAGCGAGGAGGTAGGGCCAAGGGATGCTGCATGGACAACCGCAGGTGTTTAGACCCTGGCTGTCCACTGGAATCACCTGGAAGCTTTAAAATCGGCCACATGGCATGTGCTCCACTCCTATGGAGTCCAGCTTGCCGACCTGGGGAGCACGTAAGGGGGGTTCTAAGTGGAAGGAGCCCTGTGCTAGACTCACTGCTTTTCCTCACCTCTCCTGCTGACACAGTGGCTCCATCCTAGAAGTTATGTTCCTCCACACATTAGATCAAGTGTGAAAAGAAATGTTTTTTATTGAGACCCTGGTTGTTGTCTGCACCATATAGGGTAAGGGATACGTGCTATGACAAAGGGGTCATTCTGGAATAAGCTTGTCCAAAAGACACAGGAGCTGACCAGAGTTCCTGATGCCCACAACACGTAGAACCACTGGGGAGAAAAATAATTAGGCATAAGTCCCCCCAGCCCTTGATACAAACTGAGTTTATTCTTACTAGAGAATCTGCATGAGTCAATGAAAAACAGTGGCAGAGCAAAGCCCCACAGGGCCGACCTCACATGCCCACTGTAGCCAACATGAATCAGGCAGACAGACACAGCAAAGGTACGATAATGAAGAGAAACAGCCTATTAGCATAATCTTAAATTATCTCTCCACAAAGCACTTATTAATTATAATGAGAAAATAGCAATTTACAATGAAGACACCTGACACTCACCACAACAACCAAGGGTTTAGAGTTGACAAACCCAGGAGTGAGTCACAGAGCCACCAGGTCACCTCCTAATAGGATGCACTGAGGACAATTTCAGTTCTGTGGGAAGTAACAAGTCACAAGGGACACACCAGACAAGCCCAAGTTGTAGAATATCATGTTAAACCAGTGACCACGAAGGCAGTGCAAACGGTCTCACAGAGGAGAGCTAGAAGACCAAGCAACTGAAAACAAACTTAAGGCCTAGACTAGGTACAGGATGAGAAAGGGGATGTTTGCAGAACACCTAGAATATGGTAACTGTCCTTCATCAATGATGATGTATGTCCCAAGTAAGTTTCTGTCCTAGTCTCTAATCGCAAAACCGTTAACAGAGGCCAAGACAGGTAATGAGCAAACAGAAGTCTAAAATCACTTCAAAATGAAAGATTTTAAATGTTATAATTTATGAAGTATGATGAAGCAGAGTGGAGAGCTGGAGATGTAACTTAGCTCGGTACTAAGCCTGAGTCCCGTCCTCAGTACATAAACTAACCATGGGCATGCATGCCCGGAAGTTAGCGCAGAAGGATCAGGAAGGAGCTCAAGATCATCCTTGGCTATCCAAGGGATAACAAGGGCAACACCAGCTACCAGAGATAATAAAGGGTGGAAAAAACATTTATCATAGAAAGATTCCTTTGTGTAATCTTTAAAAATCTGAAGCTGGTGTGATGGTGCACACCTGTCCTCACAGGACACAGAGCTGGGACACAGAGCAGGAGCCTGCTTCAGGGAGAGGGCAGCAATTCTAGGCTTAGCAGGGTGGTTCAGTGGGTACGGGCACCTGCTATTAATCCTAACGGCCGCAGTTCAATCCCTGGAATCCGCATGGTAGAAGGAGACAGCCGACTCCTCCAAGGTGCCTCCCCATGGATGCCACAGCATGACACAAAACAAATGAAGTGTAATTTAATTGTTCATTCAGTAAAACACGTCACGTTATCTATTTCAAAAGAGCCTGTGTGGTGACCAGGGCCGCTTTTATTCTCTAGACTGTGTAACCTGGAGCCAGGCGGTCGCTGTTTTACAAAGCCCAAGTCTTCCAGGCTGCTCCCAAGTTAAAAAGAAGAGGATCATATCCACATGGCATGGGTTTCCTGATCCATACCTGCCCCTCTGCTTCAGACTCTTCATATCGACAAGTTAGCAATGGTTCCTTTGTCGGGGGTATTACCAGATAATCAATGAGAAAATGATGATTATCATGGATTACCCTTTAATCATAAAGATTTGAACAAATATAGATAACTTACTTTCTGTGTTATGTAGCATTAGCTCTTATAACTATAGAATGGTTGACCCATAAGAATAACTTCAGATATAATCTCATTTAGTAGATATTAATTTGAGGTTCCTAGAAGGATCCATCCCACAGAGTAACCGAAAGAGAACATCAGGAGTACAACATACCTGAAACTGAGGAAGGACGCAAGCTTGGAGTTCTTCAGGTAAATGACACTGATCAGCTAATTGTATGGCAAAGAGTATAGAGACCCCAAAGATAAAAGGCTTTGGTTGGAAAACCATTTAATGTTCAAACCTGTTCCCCAGCTCTGTGCTTGTGGCTAACACAAAAGCCCCCGCCCCTGCATGAAGCGCTGGGCAAAGAGAACTACTTCAATCAGTGACTTCAGAGACCCCCTGAGACTCCCAGACTTGCTATGGCACAAATAACATCCTCCCAAGACATAGTAATAACAAAACTTTTAAAGACTTCATCACCAAGGTATGTTAATTCTAGCCACCCTGAATAGTTACACCAACGTCACCAAATGATCCACCTTTTTCCTGGCTGTCTACCTGAGGCCTTCCTGTGACGCTCTTCTTCTTAACTGTTTAGCCTTTTAAAATACTTTTTAAAGTAAAATATTTTAAAGATTTTTTAATGAATAAAATAGTAATTCAATATGTTTACAAATTTTTAATTAAACTTCTAATATATACTATCTGGACAACAAAGTGGTTCAGTGAGTAAAGATATTTACTACGCGAGCCTGAGTTCAATACTCAGACCCCAAGTGTAATAGTCAGAGTTAGTTGTCAACTTAAAAGACTCTAGACCAGGGAGATGGCCCTCTGGGCATGCCTAAGGAAGATGATCTTCATTACATTCCTAAGGTGGAAAGACTGTCCACTGTGGGTGGCACCATTCCCTCCCTAGGACCCTGGACTGTGTAAGTGAAGAAAAGAAGCTGAACAGAAGTGAGCATTCATCACCCTCTGCTTAAGTATGGTATCATGTGACCAGCTGCTTCAGGCTCCTCCTGACTTACTTGCCATGATGGGGCTAGGAAATACCTCTATTCAACAATGGGGCAGGATATACCCTTATTCCAGGTGGGGCAGGATATACCCTTATTCTCGTAAGTTGGTTTTGTCAGAGTATTTTATCACAGCAATAGAAAAGTAAAACCCAAGTTAAGGTATAAAGACTCATTCTACAAAGTTGTTTGTCCTCTGAAATTCACACACAAGTCACAGAATCTGGGTGCCTAGACATACCCCTACACACACACACACACACACACACACACACACACACACACACGAGTAGTAGATTATTGTGACATAAACATCTTCATTTATACCAGCTGAGGATACCCCTAACTTAGATCTTTTCCCAAAACCATGTGAAAATAACCATCCCAGCAGCAATAACACCCAAGCAGTGACTACACTGTGGCTGGCAGAGCCGCCAGGTTACTGAACACTTATCCCACACATGCATATATTACTTTCCAGTCCTAACTGTAGTCCTGGAGTCAAGTATTCCTTCTCACTGACAGGTTCTTTCACTGCACAGTGGTATTCCAACAGGTAATCTAGCAAACCCGGGTGCTTCCGGCAGGGCAGGGATGACAACGGTGCTCTCCTGACACCTTTCCAAACTGTCCGTTTCCATAAGAACAGAGTATTCCAGAGCCTCAGCTCAACTCAGCCTAAGGACTGAGGGGTGCCTGCCACCTCACACACAACACAATCCCTCAATACAGGATTCTTGGAGGTCACGACAGCATGGGTAACTCAGAGGGAAGATCAGGTCTAAAAGGGCAAGATGGCTTCCAAAGCAGACCTCACTCGTACTCATTAACGCAAGAACTGTTTTCAGTCCACCATGAAATGCAAACCAGAGCGCCCACAGACACAACGGAGAGAGGACATTTAACGGAAGAAACAAGTAATGGTTGCTACTAAAACATTCAAGAAAAAGAAATCATTTGGTATTAGGGGACCGAGAAAGAACTTCTAGATGAGGTGCCATCCTAGCTGAGCCACCAGAGAGGTGTGGTCTCTCACACTGCTAGACCAGGAAAGCCCCAGAAAGGACATCCCTTGCCCAGATGCAACTTACGAAGACACAACTGCAGGGCTGCCTGGGGAACAGACCCAGGAAGGCACCAAGTCTCAAGAGAGAGGAGCACAGTGTCTTAGGACAGGATGAGACAAGGTCTGGTCTGTCCTTTAGAAAACGTTCGGGGGAGGGGGGGTTTCTTGCTGCCAAGGAGAATAATTACAAGAACTCATAGCTGCCTGCATGAAGCCCACAAGGAACTCTTATTTTCTCTAAAGGATAATGTGGGATCCCTGTGACAGATAAAGAACTTATAGCATTGCAGTGGTCAAAAGGGAACACATTAGCTTTATGCGTGGCTCAAATAAACAGTATAAATAAGTGAGGTTGATTAATAAATGTGACTACTACTCCATATAATGACTTCCTCCAGGTCCAGGATAAACCAGTTGCTAATCGTCCCTGCACAGCTTTACATAGTTTCCCAAGGACAAAGCAAGATAAAGGTTAAAGCAATAAGACGATGGTAGTTTTCTTTAAACATAATATGCCTTTGAACCCACAAATCAATTTTAGTATCATCAAAAGTGAGACAAGCAATATTCCTTATGATGTGATATAAAAATAAAAGTACAGGGGCTGGAGAGATGGCTCAGCAGTTAAGAGCACTGACTGCTCTTCTAGAGGTCCTGGGTTCAAATCCCAGCAACCACATGGTGGCTCACAACCACCTTTAACTCATGTTGCCTAGAACATATTTTTATCTAAAGACTTGAACCTGAGGCTCAGGAGATAGCGCAGTGGGTAAAGCACTTGCTAAGAAAGCCCCAGGACCTGAGTCTGGAACCCCAGAACCCGTGCACGGCTCCTCCAGAACCCGGACGCAGTTCCTCCTAGGAGCGCATATCCCAGCATTCCCACAGTGAGCTGGGGCACTGGCAGAGACAGGCGATCTTCTGGAAACACGGGCCAGCTGGCTCAGTGTATGCGGCAGTGACGGAGAGACTCTGTCTCCAGCAAGGCAGAAGGAGAGCACCTACACATGAGTAAAGTTGTCCTCTGACCTCTACATCAGAGCCAGGGCACCGACATACCCACTGACATATACAAAACACACATCCAACAGCACATTCAAAATAAAACTCAGGGACTCCTGCCATGGATGCTTTCTGGATCCCACACAATCAGAAAATATGAACACAGCCTAATATAGTATCCAAAGGCAGTAATAGGTAACATAAAAAGTAATTCTTCGTATTTTAAGTCTAAAGCAAGTGAAGGGTTTTTTGTTTTTTTTTTAACATTCGTTCTATGTGTATGTGCACATGCATGTGTCCATATGACATGCCCATGAGTGTCACAATCCAAGGCAACTTGTCTGCTCTCTCCTTCTACTATGTGGGTACTGGGGACTGAACCCAGGTCACGAGACACAGCAGCAAGTGCTTCTGCCTGCTAAACCATCTCACTGGTCCTTTTAGGTGGTTTTAAAAAATTCTTACCAGTTAGAAAATGTCTGTTCGTTATTTAAAAAGAGAAGGCAAGGACTAAAGAGATGGCGCAGTAGTTACAGCGCTGGGCGCTCTGATAGGACCTGGGTTCAATCCCCGGCACCCAGGCCTCACCACCAGCTGTGCCTCAGTTCCAGAGGACCTGAGCCCTCCTAAGTCCCCTGTGCACACTGCATGCACAGGGAGCACATATTCACACCACCCAGTAACCTCCTCTCTTCCTGAGGACATGTCCAGCAAACACCTCTAATTCCTCCTCATACAAATGAAGCATTCCCAGCACCTTGGCACCAGCCGATAATATGCACTCACCCCACGGTTTATACAGCCCTTGTTAACTCTGGTAAGAGAGAGCTGTTTCACTGAAAGCAATCTCGGGGGAGGCTGATTCTCCCCAGCACCCCCTGACAGACCAAAATTCTGCAGACCCACCTGCCCAATAGGCTTCACTCCTTCTAGCGCAGCCTGGTGTGCAACGGCGCCTGGTTACCCAGAGAGCAGAGGCAGGACCAGGCTGGCGGCATTCAGCATTACTCTGCCTCTGCACCTATGTTCCCTGCTGGTCACAGCTAAACGAAGCACTCGGTTCCCGCCTTGGCCTTGTCTGTAACACTGTCAGCCATCAACAGACACGATCGACAAGTTACCACTGTTATCCACTGTACAAGGGAAGGCAGGTAGGACTGGGAGGGTGTGGGAATGTCCATTCCACAGATGAGGCCAAGTGAGGCACACAGACATCGAGGTCACACTAATCCTAACAACTGAGAGACTGAATGGCAGAGGGTCACCAGCATCCACCGGTGTCCCCTCCTGGTGCCGGAGCATGGATGTCACTCTCACTGACCTTCCCATGCTCCTTCCTCATGTGAGACAGATACACATCCCTCTGTGTGAACAGACGGTCACACTCCCAACACGTCCACCCGAGACTGGCCATCTTCTTAGATTCTGTGGATTTCTTTGCAGGAGATGGAGACTTCTTTTCCAATTTCTCTTTCCCATTCATGGACTTGGCATCCTCTCTGCTGTGGTTTGCTGAATTCTGAGTTGCAGGCTTACTGCTCAAAGGCAAGTTTATACCCAAGTTTGGAGGCCCTTCAATACTTTTCAATGTTCCATGCATAGACTGCATAGCAAAAAGAAAAGAAACGCCTATCACAAATCACACCGTTTCAACAGAATTTGACAATCATTCAGAGAACTATTTCCTAAGCTGAAAATATACATTTTTTAGAAACATAAAGGAGAAGTCAGACACGGCGTTGCATACCTGTAACTCGGGCACTCAGGAGACGGAGGCAGAGAGAGCCCCACGCAGCAGGTTCCTAGCCAGCCTGGGCTACACGGGGACCCTCTTGACACAAAAAATTTAAATAAATCAAGATGAATTTAAACCAGTGGAGCCGTGCACAGCAGTGAACACCTTTAAATCCACTGTTGAGGAGGTAGAGGCAGGGGGATGGCTGTGAATCTGAGGCCAGTCTGGTCTATGGTCTATGGTCTTTGTAGCAAGTTCTATGCAAGCTGGGGTGATATAGTAAGTCTCTGTCTCAAAAAAAGGGACATTAACGTTTTTAACCTGTGGAGGGGTCAAATGTCATGGCAATGTGTGGAGTTCAGAGGGTAACTTGCACAAGTCGGTTCCCTCCTTCTGCCATGTAGGTCCTAGGGACGAGACCCAGGCCATTAGGATGGCAGCAGGTGCCTTTACCCAGAGAGGTCTCATGAGCCCCAGAAAGAGGCCTAATAAGAGGTAACTATAATGACCTCCCTAAGCTATGTGTGTTACCTCCATTCTTAACATTTACTTAGTTTGTGTACATGTGTTTATGTGTGTAGATGCACACATGTCATGGTGCATGCGTATGGAGAACAGGGATCTACCAGGAGCTGAGTATCTCGTTCCACAATCCAGGATGGTCCTAGAGATCAAACTCAGATCATCAGGTGCCTTAACCACTGAGCCATCCCACTGACCGTAATTCCAAATCCTTTTCAAAGGCTTATCCATCAGTACCATTTAACACTCTCTGAAGACAGGACCTTGTCCCGAAACATACTGGCTCTTCCCTCCCTGCGTGGCAGACCATTTCTGGAGAGAGCATCTCCTTCCCACTTGCAGAACTGTTTAAGTAGGCTACTGTGCTGAAGTATTCAAGGCCCATGGCCCAGCAAGACATGCTGCTTTCCATATCTTGAGATACTTGGGACCTTTGGGTACAAGTACTGTCAGGGCAGTACATGGCCTCTGAGTGTACCCAGTAGGTACTCAAAAAGCCTTTTAAAGTCGAGTAGTTGTTTCTTAGCATTACAACAGCCAATGAACAGTCATCCTGAGCCTACGGGATTCTGAATGTGGGTAGGATGAGTATAAGACCACCTTCGGCTCTTTCCATCCTCAGCCTTGAGGGTAGGGCTGCGTGCGTGCATCTAGGCAAGCACTCCACTTGACATATGCGACTTCCCACTTTCTATTTTGGGACAGTCTTATCAGGTTGCTGAGGCTGGCCTTGTAGCTCAGGCAAGCTTAGAACTTATGACCCCAGTAGCTGAGGTTTGGGCCAGTACCACCAGACCCAATAGATGCAGTTGCTTCTACAGACTGGCTCGCTTTGATTTTTGGCTCTGTACTGGACAGCAAGTCTGTGCCTTGAGACACAGCTTATCTCTGACACCTGGGTCCTAGGGTCACAGAGATTAGCTTATGAAAGCTTGGTGACAAGGATGACGACACTCCCCCACCCCCACCCCCACTGCTTTCTGAACAATACCAGCACTAGTGGCTGGCCTTCTTCCACACTGTCCTTCCCAGGAAGAAAGGTGAGTTGTATGGTATTCTCACCAGGAAAGGACAAGATCTCCATACACACAAGAATCAATTGGCTTACCCTGGGGGTTGAGAGCAACACCTGTCCAGGGGGAAACAGGGCAGACAATTAATTTCCTTACGGTCATACCTGCTTACTTTCCATGTACATGCCAGATTTCTGTGTGTATAAAAGGTACCTAGTTTGTGCCTCGGTACACAGCTAACCTGTGTGTATGTGTGTGCAGTTATGCATGCATGCGTAATATGTACGTGCAAGGCTGACATGTGTCCATGTAGACACCAGGCGTCATCTCTCCATTTTAATAACTGCACTTCCTCTCCAGCCCCTGACTTTTAACTTTTCTTAGTATTTAAAATGCAAGGGACAAAGTCTCAATCCTTAAATTTTCCATAAGCTTCTACGTAACAGGGGCCGGGACACAAAATAACCCTGGTACAGAAATTACAGATAAGAAGTGGGGGTCCTGCAACAAGCAGGCACTGGGGCATGTGCTAAATGCAGCCTCTGACTATGTGTTTATTCTACTGTGGGTAAAAGCAAGGCTAAAATCAACTGTCCTTTTACTAACGGAACACAAACAGGCCTAGCACATGCGAGGCCCACATCTGACCCTAGAATCGTCTACTGCATAACAGTGATACACCTCAGTTCTCTCGGAACTGGCTTCCCTTAGCTGGATGTGAACGTCAGCATGGAGTATAAGGACCTACAAAGTAGATAAACATGGATTCTGGAATGACAGAGACATAATGTGAATCAAGTAAAGATGGGCCACCTGACGGGGGGTGGAGGGGACAGACAGAGACAGAGAGACAGAGAACAGAAGAGAAAGAGGGAACAGACAGAGACAGACAGACTGACTGAGAGAGACTGAGAGACAGACAGAATGAATTTAAGAACAGAAGAGAGCAAGGGAGAAAGATTGAGGGAGTGAGGGAGGGTGAAAGGGAGGGTGGGAGGGGAGAGAGAGAGAGAGAGAGAGAGAGAGAGAGAGAGAGAGAGAGAGGCCGAGACCACCTCAACATTCCCCCATTCCAGTTCTGCTTCATGGCTACATCACAGGACATAACAGGCGTCAGGCGAGCTAAATATGGAACAAGAGAGGCATCACTTTAAACATGACCGTGCCTCTAGAGCATTGTATTTATTCTTGCCTACCAAGCATAATAACAGGACTTTAGGACAATAGGATGCACTTAAAATAAAAGCAGCCCCACTGTCTTCTTACCACATAGGCCAGTGCAGGTAACTGAAACTAGTCCAGCCCTCCTACTACCACAGGGTCAGCCCTCCTTCCCCCACCTCATTCATCCATGTTCACTATTACGGGAGACCCAACCCTGCCCGCCCCATCTACTACTTCCTGATGCCAAGATTAACTGCCAGAAGCCAAATCTCTGACATCCTGTGAGAAGCAACTCCCCCTCCCTGCCGGCCTCCTTTGTAAGCAGCCAGAACTGACGGGCGTGGCACCAGCCTTTAAGCCCATCCCTTAGGAGCAGAAGCAGGGACATTTCCAGAAAATCAAGGCCATCGTGGCTTACATAGCAGGCGACCAAACCTGTCATAGTCAGACCCTGCCTCAAGAAATGCAAGCTATAATTACAGATGCGCCTGTGGGGCGGAGAGTGGAGCTCAGTGCCTCTGGAGGGGGTAGAGACAAGAGAATCAAACAAAGCCTTTACACTAAACACTACCGCAGGTTCAACACCCAATCGGCCCTAATGTTCTACCATCAACTCGGTGGGGAAGAAGAACACTTAAGAAAATTTGGTTCCTAGCACCTACATGGTGACTCACAACCATCCGTCAGTCCAGTTACAGGGGAACAGATGCTCTCTTCTGACCTGAGGGCACCAGGCTTGGATACAGTGCACATACATCACACAGGCAAAAACTCAATCCCATAAGACAAAAGTAAAAAGAGATAAGGTGCAACTATGCAGCCCTGGCTGGCCTAGAACTTGCCACGTCGTATACCAGGCTGGCCTTCAACTCACAGAGCTCTTCCTGCCTCTGCCTCCAATTTAAAGTATACATCATCATACCTGCTATTTTTATAGGGAGGGAAAAAACCAGAAAGACTAAAGGGCATCAAATACAATAAAAAGTTAAATGCTTATATAATTTCAAGGGAGAAAACCAATTTTTCTGAATGTACCAATATTTATATAAATTAGCATAACTCATCAAAACTCCTATTTCCTAATCCGGTATGACAGACTTCTCAAAACAGACAAGTACAAACGCTAAAGAGATACTTCGGCAGCTGAGGGCACACATCGCACTTGCACTTCCCAACACCCATGCGACAGTTTACGACAGCTCCAGGAGACAGCCCGTTCCAGCTCCAGAAGAGTCTGACCTCTGCCTCCGAGGGCATTTGAACCCGCATGCACATACCCACACACAGACATGTACACGTAATTAAAACAAAAATAAACATTATTTTTAAAAGAGAAATTCACAGTCATCAGTTTCATGTACATACAGAGAGCCCTGATAACTTTATTTTTCTTTTAAACCAGAGCATGCACACCTGCTCTTTTCGGCAGTCTTTGGGAGCGAGACTCCTGGGTAAAGAGCACCCCAAAGGCAACTGAACATGAAGACAGCATGTGGCAATGGGCCAGTGTCCACCTCTTTCCCTAGCAGCAGCATGCGCTATGGACATCTGCATTTCGGCCAGGGCCTCCGACCATGCATGAACCTGCGGGCCGCTTAGGCGGGAGGAGAGACGCGCACACACACCTTGATATGGTCCATCATAAGTCGCTTCTGGGCATATAAAAGAGAACAGTCGGGGCACTTGAAAACAGACACCTTCTGGTTGTCAATGTGCTGGTCAAAGTGGCGATACAGCAAGGTTTGCAGGGTGAACACAGTGTCGCACATGGAACACTTATAGATTATTCTAGAACAGAAGAAGCGCAGCGAAATACGGTCAGTCAGCCTCGTCTCACGTCAGAGCTACTGCTTAGCATCTAAGGAACTCAGGCGGTAGAAGCCATTGAGAGGAGACAAACGAGAACATTTTAGCTGTGATGCAAGCTTTTCAAGACAACTGACATCGCTCACTCACTCAATCAACTCAATCACAGGAAAGCCTTCGCTTCTAAGACGCTATCAGGAACGTCTGCTTAGGAATTTCAACCATGACACAATGGGCATCTTTGTACAAAACCTTCCAGTACAGCAAGAAACATCAGAATCAATCAATCAATCAGTCAATCAATCAATCAATCTCTCTCTCTCTCTCTCTCTCTCTCTCTCTCTCTCTCTCTCTCTCTTAAAAAAAGATTGAAAAGGGCAATACAACTGAGCAGTGGCATCCCAACCCGAAAAAGAATGTGGATTTTTTTTTTTTTTGGTGACGTCAAACAAAGCAATACAGCTCAATGGTGGTACCCTAACTAGAAACATAATTTGATTAATGAACTAAAGACACCCGAACTCTAATACTTGCATAGCCTGTTCTGAGTTTACATTTAAAATTAGCAATTTTCCACTTAAATGTCATCCTTTCTACGCCAGCGTTAACACTAGTGCACAACTACTGAGATAAAAGCACGCACACCACAAGAAAGCCCAATGCTTCTTAAGAATGGTCTACAGTACCACACAGTAGATACCCTTTCCATGCCTAAGGCACCATCCCAATCCACCTTCTTAAATTAGTACTTAGCAGTTTGGAATCTTCTAAACAAGTCTCCTCTACCCAATCGGATCTCTCCCGAAGCTCGCAGCTCTGGTACGGGTGTTTGGTGGGACTGGGGTGTGTGTGACACCCCTTGTGTGCCTGGGACACAGCACCCTTCCCTACTGTTCCCGACTATCCTGGTCCTGGGCGGTGGGGTGGGGCTATGAAACATGGCTCCTTTGGAGAGGTGTGGAAGAGGCACCAGGAGTCCAGGAGAAGCCGAGCAAAGAAGGGTAACTAACTGGCTGGAGAGCAGCAGGGGAGTCCGTGAGCAGCAGCGCTAGAGAAAGGAGGCCCACAGCCCATCCGGGTTTCTCCACTGTGTTCTTGTGATTCCCCTCACGCAGCTTCAAACCCTCCTGGGCAGTGCTGTCACAAACCTGCAACTCAGCCCAGCATGGTGGAGTATGCCCATATCCCCAACACATGAAAGATGGAGCAGGAGAGTGGCTATGAGTTCAAGGCCAGACTACTGTACAGGAAATATCACCCTGGTCAGGGCTAAACAGAAAGACTCTTTGTTGATGATGATGGTGGTGGTGATATAAATAATTTCTTTTACAATTACAGTTTTAACTCTCTTTTCTCACAGAAGACTCTGAGATGTAACCAGAAGACCACAGGTTTTCTAAGGTCTTGCCAAAGCAGTCACTTTGCACCTTCAAAACAGACGGAAAAGGGAAATCCAGCTCATTCCTGCCAGGCATTCCCAACACAGCCCAGCACTGGTCCTGTGATACTTCACCGTCATAGCAACAGGTATCCAAGGAGGATCACTTCCTTACGATTTGGAATCGCTTAACGTGAAGAGCCTCAATGTTCAATGAAACAAATCACCACAGAGGACATTTTTGAAAGAAACTGCTTATAAAGATTCCAGGAAAATTAAAACAAGGCAATATACTATGATATGTATACATTTCCTTCTTATTAATGATTTGTTTTATTTTGTGTGTCTATGTGTGCCACATGTCTACATATATGACACATATATGTGGGTGGCTGTATGTGACATATATACCTGGATCCCTGAGAGTTAGAATTACATGCCATTAAGAGCCCTAAGACATGCAGGAAATGTTCTTAACTATAGAGGCATCTCTCTGGCCCCATGATCACATTTCTTAAATGGTAAAGAATCAGGAAGCATAGAATTATCACTGCCTCTGGAGATGACAGTATATGTGCACGCTCTACCACTCCACTTATTTCATGGATTCCTTATAATCAAGAAACAAGCATTTGAAAAGAGAAGAAATTGGGACGTAGCTATGGCTCAGCCATCATGAGTATGTATGAGTACAGAGGATCCAAGTTCAATCCCAGCATGGTCTCAGGTCAGGTTGCTCACAACTGCCTATAACTCCAGCTCCAGGGAATCTCTGGCTTCCTGCACACATGTGTGTGAACATATACATACACACACGCATATATAAATGCATACATACATACCACATACATGCATGCATATACATACACATACATACACACATACATGCATGGATACACACAGACACGCACATATACATACATACACACATATATACATACACGCATACATGCATGCATACACACAGACACACACACACATACATACATACGCACACCAACACACAGACACCCCCCCACACAATTAAAAATAAATCTTAAAAATAAATAAATAAATCTTAAAAAAAAGAACAACAGGTGTGGCTCTCATTTTCCTCTGGGGAAGATATAAACTCACATGACAGAGTTACTTAGCATCTTTTTGAGGAGAAGGGACGAGTTGTTGGCATATTATCATAGTAAGACCTCCCCATGAATCACTAATGAGCCAGGAGCTTTGGTGTGTTTCTACAACCCCAGCAAAGGCAGGAAAAGGGGAGTTCCAGGTCATCCTGGCAACACAGCGAGATCTCAACTCAAAAAGCAAAAACCAAAAAGCGTGCCAAGGAGAGCAAAAAGAGTTGAATGGGAACCTCTTGCGGAAATATGGCAGGAGCCAATCAAGATCAGCAAAAGGTGACAGTGTCACTATCAGGAGAGCTGGCTCCTGGCCCAGCGTGTGACCCTGAGAAGCTGTGCAGCCTCGTCTGTGAGATCCCGGGTGATGAGAGCCAGGTCCTCAGCTGACTCTGAGAAAGCAGGACCAGATGAGGAAGGTCATCCAAGAACGAAAGGTTGTCCCTTTGGGGGACGAGCGGTGGGCAGGCAGTATTCAATTCAACTGTTCTGGAGGAAGGACAGACATAGTAAACCCAAAAGGCACTGCCTGGTCAGGATCTTGGAAAGAAAGGAAAAGGACACAGTCTGGCAGCTGGAAACCTCTAAGCCAAGCTCTGAACCTGCTGGCAGCAGCACGGTGATCACCGACATCCTGAATAGGGGCTGTGTGTGACTTGGATGAGTTGCTTTTTTAAAGAGAAGAACACGCTGAAGTAACAGGTCGTGATGTCCCGTCTCTCCCCAGGATGAAAGGCAGACTGAGACGTGAGCACACCCAGCTGCACCAGGGCGTGCAAAACCAGGGTTCTCAGAACTGTCTCACCACCCAGTTCTCAGTACTGCCACCATTTCTGTGAACAAGAACCATTAAAAGCAACAGGGACTACTGCTGTTGCTAGAAACATCAAACAACAAAAGTACCACACGCTCACAAGGATAGTTTGAAGGGTTGAAGAGACGAATCCTGAACGTGGAGCAAACTACCCTAGGACCACAGGAAAGCCTCAGGAGAACCGTCTGTGCAGTGAGAGGGGGAAGGGGTTCCAACCCCTGAACACAAAAGCAGAGAGCAGCAAGCCGGTGGGACTTGGGGTTCACAGTGCTAAGTGTATGTTGGGCGGGGGGTAAAAGCACTTCTAAATCCCCTGTAAAGCAGCTGGACAACCAGACCACTGGGGGAGGGGACCAAAGTGTAGTGCAGCCCAGCTCTTCAGACACTGCTGGGCATGTGTGGGAAACAAAAACAAACAAACTGGGGGCCCCGCACCCTGGCACTGCGAGCGTGAGGTACTGATTAAACCCCAGCAGGCGGAGGAAGCACTGCCCTCTACGGTGTAACCGACACTCAACCCTGAGGAGCTGAACACTACCTTCAGGTCCCATGTGGGTGAGTCAGGAGGTCATTTGCTTGATGTATCAATTAATTAATCCCAGTGCCAAGGCCTTTTCCCCAAGATCTAGGGGGCCCCAGACCATGCAGATAGGGCAACGCTGTGGGCTTTTTTTCTCAGGAGTTTGGTCCAAATCTGCCTCCTGTACAGCTCTTCACTTAGGAACTATCATTCCAGCCTGACACATGCATGTTCAAAATAACGTAAGTACCAAGCGATTATTAAAGAGGGTTCAAAGTGCCCTTTTAGACAGCAGGGAAAATATGCCCACCTACATCCTAGAAAACAAGAAACAAAGCAAGTGGAGGTGCTAAAACTGCAGGATTTTTGCTCTATGTTCAGACATCTACATACTCAGTACAGAAATGGAAGTGAGACGGATACTAATTAGTGACACCAAAGAAGTCATTTGGGTAATTCTGAATCGGCTGCATAACCACAGCCACCCAAACACTGCTTGCCGTGAGGGGTCAGCACTGGGAGGTGGCTCTGATTCAAAGAACATTGGCGAGGTTTTAGTTAATTCCAAATGACCCCCAAATGGTCACGGGATAAGTAGCTCTACATCAGCCTGAATGGGTGAGGTAGCAAGGAGGGCAGTGCCTCAGCAGTCACATGCCTGAAGAACTCACAGCTGAACAGCGCCCACTGGAGAGCCAGCTGAGGACAGGGCCGGACTCAGGCAAGAGCGGAGGACGGAGGCTGGGACAAGCACAGGCTAATGCTGCTGACATGACGGCACTGGCTCAGGGCTCTGTCTCTCATTTCATCAGTATGACATTTTTACTGTAAAATTTCAAACACAGTAGCTTATGCCTGTGCTTAGGTTTCTGCTTATTAAAGAAACCTGAGAGTAGGACAAAAAGAAAAACAAAACAAACAAAAAAAAACCCTAAAGAATAGATTAAAACAGAATTGGGAGCGGAGTCACATGCCTAGAATGCTGGCATTGTGGGGCTGAGGCAGGAGGATGGTGAGCTGAAGGTCAGCTTGGACCATGCAGTGCAATCCTGTCCCCCAAAAAGGGAAAAAGAAAATCAAAGTAATATTTTCCTAGAGTTTCCTTCTTCCTAGGAGGGCTCTGCCCTAATACCCCAAAGGCATCAGAAACCACAGAGACACTGCACACTCTAATCGGATGCCTTCTCCATCTCCACAGCATGCACACTTTCCTGTCACGTCTCCTCGTTGAGGGTGACAACTTCCCTCCCTCACTGTTTCTGGGAAGAACACACTTCAGCTTACCACAGACCTCAGCTATGTCCTTTCTTTATGAAGGTCTAGAGTGTAGCTTCTTTCCTTAAAGGTCTCCTGCTTCTCTTGGGCAGTGCTGGCACCACCACTCTCACCAAGCTGGCTACTAAGTGCTGACAGGCAGGCAGCAGACAGAGCATAGACAGGCTGGACTAAGGGGTGTTCGTGTTGTGAAGAAGCAGATCGGGAAGAGACCCTGTGATCTGGACCAGTGCATAATTTAGATCCTACAAATAGCTTACTTCTAGAATTCTGCACTTAAAATCTTCCTCTAAGTAAAGCTATAAAGATCTTATACCTACTGTGCTCAAACATGAGCTTTCTCTCAACACGCTAGTCTGCTGGTTTCAGTTTACAGCTGCTGTCCAGACAGAATATTTGATTTATTTGAAAGAAGAATCAGTACTATATTCATGAGGAGACGGCTGTGTTGGGTTGCACAAGTTTCCCAGTGCGGACACTGGAGACAAAACCACTAACATCATCATTCCCTGCTGCTGTGAGAAGATATTCAGTCAAATATGAATCCCTAATTTACAACTTGCCTCCCTTTGAGGATCAACACACAAGAGATCAGGATAAAGACCTATTTGAAAAAATAGGTTTTAACACTGTTTTACTAAACAGCCATTCCTACACAGCTAAGAAGTACGGGCATTAGACTGCATTACCTACAGCTCCACCCCTTGTGGATCTTCAATAATGGGGTTACATACAAAAATGCACCCCAATATTGGCACAGCTAATCTAGCCTCCCAGAGTCAGCACACTTCACACGGCCATAATGAACCCAGAAATAAAATGAATACCACCAACCACACTGTGTACGCACACTCCTCACAACGAGGGAGTGAGCGAATGCGTACGGAGTTCCTCCACACCCCACACAGGCACCTCAGGCTACAAACTTCAACCATTCCACCTCATTCTACTCTCCCAGACCACAGGGCACAGCTGACCTGGCACTTACGGGAAAGGTTGACACAGAAAACAGTGCCAGGCCACACACCTGACCGATGGTGGGGCATGGGTCTGCCGCTGTGCCCACACTCGTCCCTTCCACTCCCCTCCCCTCCGCTGACTGGCCCCTACAGCAGACAGGCCGGTACACCTGTCTGTTCAACAGCCCTAAAGCAAAACCACATTAAATAAAATCAAATTGACTTCCACTTATCAATGATCTGTCGTAGCTATAAAGTTAAATTAGTTAGTAGTGTCTCCAGCTGACTTCGCCTTTTGAATATTGCTGGGAAAGGTGTATGCTACAATAAACAGACTACAGAAATGCGGAACATGACATAGGTTGAGTTTTCTGTTTTTATAATTTTCCTAAAACTTACTTGCTAAAAATCATCTTAAGAATAAAATGGGTTGAGCGGAAATTGATGCTAAAAGCATGGATAACAGGTGACATTTGGGGACAAAGACTTTAACTGGAAAAAATGATTTGCTGAGCTATGGAGCAGAACTTCACACATCAAAATTAACAAAGCCGACAAATGTTCAGACTGTAAGTTTTGCTTGCTACAATGACAACCTCCTCTAAATGAACGCTAAAGCAGGAGAGTAAAACTCAGCCGTGGGGCGACTTACTTTGGTTCTCCTATCTTGACGCCAGGATGCTGCGTGTAGGCGTGGGAATGTGTACTTGGGGCAGACTTAAACGCCATTGGACAGATAGGGCACTTGTAGAAGACTTCACAGTGAGAGCCTTGAATGTGAGACTTCAGTGCGGCCACATCAGAGTACACAACATTGCAATGTACACATCTGTTAGAGAAACAACAGTCATTAGCACAGACCACCGAACACCGAGTGACGTCACTGTGTCAACAGGGGGACATGAACATATCTGAGCCCGCGGAGGCTTCTCCCGGCTTTTGGAAAGGACTTTGCCTTTTCTGCTTGCAACAAAGTAAAGACAAATCTACATGCTTAAGAGTGTGGGTCATGAAGTACAAACTGTCAGAGTCTGGAGGATTTTTAACATTTTGAAGAAGGATATAGATATATATTTAGTGAGGCTAATGAACCATGAGGGTCAGGGTCAGATCAGGACCAGAGCAAGATCGTGGGGATCCTGGATTAGGAAGGACATTCATGTGCTGGCCTGACTCTACGGCCTTATGTTACTACCTGTCCTAGTACTGTACTAAAGATCTTTCCAATGGCAGAGACCTTCAAATCTGCACCTACAAACCCCAACAGAGGGACAAAGAGGAGTACATGACCTGTAGTGTCCTGGTACACACTGGTGTGGTCAATGTATCTTCCACCTGTACTGCATGGTGACCCAGAGGATGGTAAAAGTCAGCCACCGGGTTTTATCTGCTGGAAAACATATCTGACTGTGTTCATATCTGGTCTTTAAATTCCATCTTCTGAAGAGTCAGCAACTCTCAAACAACGGACTGCGAGCTTCTGAAGTTCTGAGTCTGACAATCAGCTCACTCCCTGCTAAAATCTACCACCACAGAAGCAAACTTCCAAACAAAGACGCCCACCCGACCCACTCATCTCTGCACAAGGACCCTCAGCGATCCTGCTAACACCTCCATTGGACCAGGGACTTCCTGCCTCACATATGGAAACGTAAGAATGCCACAGCTCTCGGGAACCATCTGAGAGAACATGCCTCTCATATGACTGGACAAGCATGTCCCTAGTCATGTATACACAAGGCACCTAAGAAAGAAATCTGCTGGCAGGGCCTGCCCTTTGGGACATCATGATGGACACTTCTACCCTTAGAGGACCCATGCAGCCGTCTTCTGTAAGCTACACAGAGGGTGTGTTCTGCAGAAGGCTTTGCAGGCATTTTTTTTTTTTTAAGAAAAATCACAGTATTCTCAGTTTCATTGTTTTTGAATTTGGGAGCTTTTTGTTTGTTTTGAGACGGTCTTTCTCTGTGTAACCCTGGCTGTCCTAGAACTTGCTCTATAGAAAGGGCTGCCCTCAAACTCAGAGATCCGCCTGCCTCTGCCTCCCATGTGCTGGGGTTAAAGTCATGCACCACCACCGACAGGCAGTTTCACTGTCTTAGGGCATAGTGTGCAGTAATACACTAAAATACTGTACAAGAGAACAAGAAAAGTCCACTGTCTTATCAGGAACACTGCTCTCAACACAGAAGTCAACCAGAACTGAAATTCCTCTGGGTCACCTTAGGATTGTCCTGAACAAGTTCATGCTCTTGTCTGCAGTTACTTGTTTGTAAAATAAGAACTGAACGGATCATTTTAGTCCCACCTTCCCCTAGAAGCTAGCCACTACAGGGGCAGAGTACTTACTGCAATCTCGATTCCTGGCCTTGGGGAGGAGGCCCACAGATGAAACCAAGCACGTCCAGGAGTGTGTAACCACAGACAGATAAGCTAGGATCTGGGGCTGGGGCTGAGGGTTCCACCTGTCCCAGTGCCACCGAATGCCGCCCAGAGCCTGCTGTATCACAGGCGCACACATCTTCCCATCTAACATAGGACTGGGTTGCATTAAAGCAAAAGACCAAGACACAAAGGAGCAAAGAGACGTGTGTCGATGCTACCGACTCTCTAGAGCCACGCGGCACAGAGCAGGCTTCGTGGACACATGGTTCTGAGTTGGCAGCAGAAGTGACAGGGACTCGGTCTAAAAGGTACCACAGAGGCCAGGGGACACAGAGGAGGAGAAAGGACAGGAGAGGTCCAGGGCAACAGAGGGCAATGAGTGAGGATTTCAGGGACCCCTTATGTATCACAGAGCTACTCAGCATCTGCCTCACAAGTTCTGGGAGGACAGGCAAGTGCCACCATACCCAGCTCTCTTCTTATTTTTTGATTAAAAAAGGTTTACAATACACAACCCTATAATAATCTCTTCCTAAATACATATATCAGGAGGCAGGAAAATTCTGAATACTTGACTTTTATTTGTAATTGATATTTGCTACCACTTAAGCAGAAGCCAGACACGGCTGGTCAGTATTTAAGAGACAGGCACAATAGGACCAAAAGGATAAGCACCGCCCTCAGAAGGAACAGAGGCAGGGTTGGGGGCCTAAAGATAATCTAGAAAGAATATATAAAAATGATTAACTACAGAGACAAAGGGGTGGGGCAGGAAACAAGACAGGAACAGGCTTCCAGCTAAGCCAAGAACCATCAGCTGCCTCATGGCTTAGGACGCACGGACGTCCTCATCACAGGAGGACCGGCATGGTGGCACTGGTTTCAGTCCCAGGCAGAACTGTTTCAATAGAAGACCCGTCACCAAAAAGGGGGGTGTGGTGGGGAGGAGGGCAGGAAAATGTTTTTAAGTTTTTATATTTTTTCTAAAGAAGTCAACATAAACCAGACAGTGGCGGCACAAACCTTTAAACCCAGCACTCGGGAGGAAGAAGCGGGAGGATCTCTGAGTTCAAGGCAAAGGTTTACAGATTGAAGTCTAAGACAGTCGAGGCTACACAGAGAAAGCCTCTCAAAAACAAAAGTAAAGAGAGAGACAGACAGAGATGGAGACGGAGACAGAGACAGAGAGAAGGAGGGCAGGAGGAGGAATCAACATGAGCTAAACTTTCCTATAAACAAACATGGCAGGTGGACCCAGGGATGCTTACTGCTAATCCAGCTCTGGAGTGAGATGTGGGCATGAGGCCAGCCTACCCACTCAGCAAGTTAAAAACCAGCCAGGGCTTCACAGTAGGATGCAGCGCCAAGAGCAAATACACAGAACCCTCTAACGCGCTTTTGCTGTCATCGTTTGAATCCCCTCCAGTCTAGAGGGGAAAATCTACAGCTAATAAAAATGGTAAATTTTGAAATGTAAAACTGGAAGCACCCAAATAAGTAAATCTGCCTGGGACAAATGAAGGTCAAGGCACTTTCCCAGTAAGGTGCAGGCCTTCAGTCTGCACGTAAGGTTTCTGTGGTAGGAGAGATACCAGGAATAACTCAGAGCACAGACGGCTGTCCTCTATTCATTCCAACGTAGCCTTTGTTTCACTGAGCGAGGAGAAATCTGGGAACAAACAGCGCTCAGCCGGTATCTGCTGCGAGTGCACAGGCCGCACAGCTGCCTCCCTGCCTGTGTACAGAATCCACTCAGTTTCCAAGCGTGCAGGAAGAACCAAAGTACCGTTGCGTGTGGGTCTGCGGGCCATCTGTTTAACTGTCACGTACCAGCCGGTCGGAGGCAGGTCCCCCAAGCTACTGGGTACCACGGAGGACAGATGAATTTCTGACAAGCAAATCAAGCACAAAGGAAAAAAGCCCTGGTTTCTTGTTTTCTAAACTAAAGGTTTCCTCCCAATCCAGGTTAGATCTCAATCCATAAAGCATTTGTGCACCAGGGATGTGAAGGCATAAGATTACAGTCAGAACACTTAGCAGAGGGGAGGTTGGAGAGATGGCTCAGCAGTTAAGAGCACTGGTTCTTCAAAAGAACCTGAGTTCAATTCCAGGCACCCACGTGGCAGCTCACGACCATCTGTAACTCCAGTTTTAAGGGATCTGAGCTCATCTTCTGACCTCATCAAGCAACACACACACACAGTGAACAGACATACAGGCAGGCAAAACATCTATACACATAAAATAAAAAGAAAGAAATCTTAAGAGGAAGAAGATGGAAAAGAAAGAAAACGGGACAGAGCCACCCAGGAATTAGTGATCCTGGAACATAAACCAAAGGAAAATAAAATCAGCAAACCGCACCAATCTTTATAAAACGTGTGACGGAATCAGGACTGAGCAAAACCATTGCCCACCGACAGTCTAACCAGACAGTAAGGTAAGCGTGTGCCACCGTGACACCTCTGCTAGAACAAAGACATTATGTCACCCAAGACAGTCCCTTGAGGGGCCAAGGTAAGTGGGAAGGGGGCCGCATCTAAGAAGGCAGCAACGTCTGAGAACCAAGTGTATCATCAGCTGACACTGGCTGAGGTAACGTGAAAGTCGCCAGATGTCAAAAATACACATCCGGGAGTCTCCAGGGCCAGGGTAAAGATGAGGCTGGACTGTGGGGAGTTTTGGAGGGGAACTCCAAAGATGGCCATCAGAAAAGGTTACTCGCCGGACCCTTCTGTGTGGTTACAGCACTCCCTCCTGTCTGCGCTTGTGAGAAAGGGAGCAGTAAAAGGTACAGAAATGCACGGGATTCCTACAGGGGACAAATGCGAGGGACAGTAAGTACAGTGGGGAGAGAGGATGCGAAGGCCACGGCCGAGCTCCAAACATGCATTTACCTCACCCCCTGTCCTCATCTGTATGGACCAGCAAGGTCAACACGGCATTAAGGGAATCGAGCGGATCAACTACCAATGGGCTAGGTTCCCGGAGGACCACCAGGTAACCCTGAGAAGGACACGTGTGCACAGGCCCGTCAAACCGCAGCGCGGTTATCAGCGAACGACATACTGACCGAAAGCCAACTCTCCGAGTGTAGTGCAGGCAGTTCTTGGTGACGTGGCTCTGGAAGTGCACCGACCTGCAGATGGCCCCGCACTCGGGGCAGGTGTAGGGAGATTTGTGCTGATGGATTCTCTGGTGTGAGGCATAGCTGCACTGGTTAGGAAGCAGCATCTGGCAGACAGTGCAAGTCTTCTAAACAAACCAAAGGGGGAGAGACGGTTGGTCCTGCTCGGCACGGCTGATATGCACATCACCTCAGTCAAGCTGTACAGTTAGTTATGCGGCTCATCTCAAACACGGCTAGGGAGGACTCTAATGCCCGAGGAAAAGCAAACCTGAAGGTTACAAGTTTAATGGGAAACTTAACACCCTGCAAAACAAAAATGGTAAGAATTTACGAAGGCGGGCTCGCACCAGAGAGGGAGCTAAAGAAAACACCGCTTTAATGGTTCCGGTTCTGTCCCTTTTGCGTTTTTTGTCCCAGAGCAAAGGGTTAGACAAGGTCTCCTGTAAACTATGCTCACAGATAAACTCTAGGACACGCTACCCAGCTAACAGGCCCAACAGGAGCCACAAAACTTGCCTCAGGAAAAGAGAAATTAACCCCAGTTAATCCAGTCTCTTCTTTTTCTTCCCCAGTTACTTCAATTACTTAAACCTTAAATTCAGGAACACAAAAAGAATGGCACAGGAACTGGTTTTTCTTCTTCTACCCAAGTCGGCCTTTAAATGGATGAACTGGTCATAACATGATTTCTAATTGAAGCAAAGCACCCATGCCCAAACACATAAATTTGAACTTTAAACTGAAATTTGCAGAGCATAAGAAACTTTACAAAGCTTAAAATCTGACTGTATTAAAATAAAAATTGAAATCACCTTTAAAGAAAACTATTTCATTAATTATTAAAAAAAACTAAATAGCCTATTTCATCTCCTTAAATGTAAGGACTAAATATCTTTTTTAAACATAATAAAAAATATTCAGTCAATATAAATGACTACCATACTGAAAACAAGTTCAAGAGAATGGCACACACACGCTTTTCAGACATTTGTCCTAAAACAAGTGCCAGTTGCATTCTAAAATGAACCATCTGCATTAAAGTAAAAGAAAGCCTCAAACTATATATTTTCCTGAGATTAAAAGTACCTTCAGATTGACAGCAGTTTAAAAAATATTGTTTTAATTCTTCATGGTTATTTCGATGAAACTCAAAAATTTAAGTTTAGGCTTTGATGTGACTTATAGTAAGAAATAAACAAAACTCACTTGAAAGTCATTTCTTGGCTTTTCTCCTGAAAGGACTAAAATACAAGGTTTATCCCATGAGATGTTTATTACAATCACAAAGTAAGAGCAGTACAGGCAGCAGTGACGAGGTTAATGTCGGTAACAGATGCCACTCCTAGGAATACATTCTCCAAAGGTTAAGACTTGCCACAACAAGGAAAACCAGCCGACAGACAGCGGAACTGGTTACACAGCCTGCTCCCGGCACCCAGTCCAGGCAGTCACTCGCTTCTTTGACTACAGTCTTCTAGCTTCCGTGAGAATTATGGCGTCTGCACTCCCACGGGCATCCCAGGAGGCGCACTTACTTGGAAATAAAACTCATGCTTTCATTTCTAAAAGAAGTCAAAAACCATTATACACATATGTCTACACATACACATATGCACACACTCACAGCTGAATACGCATACTCGTGTATGTATATAGATATAAATATACACATAGACGTGGACTGGTCCATTTCACCGTGAGCCACGCGTCCTTTAAATACATTAGGAACTTCAGATTTAAATATTAATACATTGTATCATTTATTTCCCATACTCTATGATGTCAGTAACACTTCCATTTTACAGAAGAGGAAATAAGGCTTAAGGACGTGCGATGAAGTGCAAGCAGTGGGAGTCCGCCAGGCTCCGGGGGTGGCGGAAAGAGTGGAATGGGGTCACAGGAGCTGAACAACCACAAAACATCCAGTAGAAAAGCTTGAACACTAAAACTGAATGCCAAAGATGTCGATGCTAAGACGAGAAATGGGTCTCTCTTTCCCCATGCCTCTCCCCTACCTAAAGCAATGTGATTATACTACTTCTGTAACAGTACAAAGCCAACAGGGAAGACACTCTCAAAGAACAAGGGCCATTAGAGCTAAACACTTACATTATCACCCATCGCGATTGAATAACAAACATTTGCTCTTTACAATGTAAAATATACAACTTAAGGCTGTGGCCATCACTGACAGACAGCGCCCTCTCTGCCAACCACACGCAGTCAGCAGCTGGGGCTCCCCACCCACATCAGACCCGGAAGGAGAGAGTCCGGCCTCTCGCCAAGCACCTTCAGTCCTGCAGCTCTTAGGATGGAAGGGTGTGGACACTGACCACAGCGGAGGTACGGGGGTCTTACCTATAGTTTACACGGGCGCACACACGTTGGTGTGCAGACCCACACACCTACTCCTGCGCTTCTTTCTCTCTTTCTTGGTTACTGTTGCATGCCAAGCCTCCATTGCAGCTTGCATTCCACTCAGAAGCACTCTCCTTGAAGCCTGCATACTACCTGTGCTTCTGAACTCTCAGGACACTGTCTAAGTAACTATTCCGCCTCGGCTGCACAACTGTCCTTGTTGCAGAGAGTGGAAATGGGCTTCCAGGCACCAAAGGGGAGACTCCACTACTCTTCTGGGACGCTCTGAACATATGACAAGGTGCACGTTCCCTGGGCTTAGGGACACTGAACACAGGAGAGCATGTGGATTCTTTGTGGTTTAACAGAATCTGACTTTCCCTTCCTTTTTGTTAAAAGTCAAAGAAATTTTTCCTTAATTGGCACAAACTGAGGCTGCTCGTCAACTCAGTAGGAGAACCAGCAGTTTAGCTCAGCAGTGCGTGGCCTGTAAGAGAAGAAATCAGAAGAAATACATATGTGGATTTATTTATGTCTCTGGAAATTAGGCTTACTGTCCTCAGAACATGCATAAAGGTTGTGAAGCTTAGGCAAAGCAGCTAATTTCTTCTCTGGGGGCAGCCTCATTTGCTCAGGGAATGGTTTTAATTAATCTTACTTGTCAACAGTAAAGCAGCACTAGAAAACTAGGAAAGGTGGCTGAAAAGGTCACAGTCCCCCCTGAGCCTGGCGGGCCAGTGGCCAGGAGCCTGAAATTGAACACAGGCTGGAGGAGGGGACAAGGTCTGATGTCCCTGAAGAGGTTGGACTGTGGGGCTCAGCGCTCGCTTTGCATAAGTGAGGAATTACCTGAGCAACAAGGAAAACAAGTTTTTGTTTCAATTTGCTCTTTTAGGAAGAAATATAGCCAGGGAACAGTAACAGGGGAAGGGTGAGAGCAGAGGGAGCCTAGAGACCACCCTCACAGGTAAACTCAGAGCTCAGGCCTGCAACACACAGGATGCAGAAGCCAGGGCACTGCGGCTGGGTGGGGGTGGGGCAGATGTGAAGTCAACTGCCACTCCCCTTTAACGCGACTGCCTCCACACTGTGTCCACAGTCAGCTCATGCTCTTAATGGTCATAGTGAGGCATAGCAGTTTCTTTCCTGGGTTTCCTGTTTCAGAATTAGCTCAGAAAGAAAGCACTTTATTTCCAGATCTCATTTAAACAGGAATGGCGGCACAAAGCATGTATCACGCACACTGGTTATATGTGTCCTTTGTTCCCAGAGCTAGTGAGCAACTGTTCCCAAACCATTTGCCACAGTCCAAACTCTAGCAAGAGCTGGCTAAACAAGGTAATTGGCAGACAGACGCATGGCAGACACACATATAGACTTGGAGGATTATTTCTAGAGAATTCTAGTTCCTTAAGAGTTGGCCACACTACCATGTAAACTGGGGCAAGACAAAATTAGCAGTTTGGAGCACAGTGCCAAAAAGTCTTCAGCTGAAAGCAAGTGGCCCACATCTGTAGTCCCTGCATTTGGGCAAGAGATCATCAGTTCAAGATCAGCCTGGGTTACAGCAAGAGTCTGTCTAAAATAATAAAGCCCAAAGGCTGTGGGTACAACCTGCCTAGTGTGGCTACGTGGGCTTACTCTGCAGAGGCAAGGAAACTTAGTCTTCTGATGATGGGGGACTATGCTCTAGGACTTCTAGAAGAAAGTGCTTGAGAGCAGTTTGTCTAGAAACGAGAACAGGGCAGAGATAGACCAAAAGGAGACTTGAGTATACACTGCTCGTCCTGAGGACCAGATCCCATCACACATATTGGGCAGCTCACAACTGACTATACCTCCTGCTTCAGGGGGTCTGGTCTGCTATATCTGCCTGCACACATGTGAACAAATGAAAACACACACACACACACAGTTTTGATATTATGTCTGTGTGTGCGCATGTATAATAAGAATATGGGTATGCGGTGACACAGCATCCATGTGGAGATCTGAGAAAAATTCACAGGTTTGGTTCCTTCCTTCCAGGATGCAGGTTCCAGGGATTGAACTCAGGTGCTCAAGCTTGGTGAAGCAGGTACATTTACTGTTGAGCCATCTCACCAGTCCAAAAAACAAAATATATTTTTGTAATTGCTTAGAGGGACTGGAGAGGTGGCTTGACAGTTTAAAAGAGCACTAGCTGCTCTGGTAGAGGGTCCGGCATCCATGCTGATTTATAGCCACTAATAATCCCAGTTCCAGGGATCCTATACCCCGACCTCCATGGACACCAAGCATGGGCGTGGTGCACAGGCCCCGTACACATAACTTTAAATATGAAAAAGAAAAGTTTAACTGCCCATAAAGCTCTTGAGACTGAACACGTTATCAGCCTCTAAAAGTGAGGGCCAAGCAGATACGCCTTCCATATCTGCTGCTCTCCTGAGGCCAATGCCCAAACAAGCCCAAGGCTGCACTCTGGGGTTCCTCAGGGCCCCAACCTTAAAGTTGGGAAGCAACGAAATGAAGGAGAGGCATGAGCTGGCAATACCAAGCTCTACCTGTTGGACTCTTGTTTTTCTAATTGCAAAATAAAAAAATATATACCCAAGAGCCTGGTGCAGTCTGATTTTACAATAATGTGAAACCTACAGAAACATGCTTTATGATTAAGAACTTACTTTAAACTAAATGCACTCACACGTGCACTTATTTGTGAAGATCAGAGGCGACATGAGGCATCTTCCTCAAACCCTTTCCCAGCTTCTTTTAAAGACAGAGTCTTTCACTGGGACTTGGGGCTCACTGATATAGCGGGACTGTCAGTCAGCCCCCGAGTCCTCTTGCGGGAGTCCACCTTCCCAGCACTGGGCCTGAGCTGTCACACGTGCATCCGGCTACACTTCGTCACGCTTTTACTAAGAAGTGAATCTCAGCATCAACTTTTAAACCTGCGGACATCAGTTCTTGAACACTTCACCTGGCCTCACGATGTACTCGCTGACTTGCTCAAGGTGCCTGAAGCAGGAGTTATGCATCAGGCAGTGAAAAGGGGAGCCCCAAACTGCAGCCCATGGTTGTGAGTACATGCGAGTTAATGAGTCTGTTTGTAAGTGCATGAATGAATGTGAGTCTATAAATACGC
This sequence comes from Rattus rattus, assembly GCF_011064425.1. NCBI lineage: Eukaryota > Metazoa > Chordata > Mammalia > Rodentia > Muridae > Rattus > Rattus rattus. Next base: position 65,633,474 of record NC_046168.1, read on the forward strand.
AAGTGAGTGCAAGAGTGTGCCTGAGAGTACGTGTGAGGACAAGTGTGTATCTCGAGTGTGCATGTGTGAATGTGTCGCCTGCCCACGGCTTTGTTTTCATTATACTGCTCCATTCCATGCTGCAAGGAAGAGAGGACCCTTTCCCTCAGCTGCAGAACCCACCCAAGCATATGCTGGGGACCCTGGACCACATCACCTGCCACGTATGATAAATCCCATGACTCGGACACAGGCAAGAGTAGTGCAAGGCAAGGAAGCCTACACACATCCTCTACGGCAAGCCAGCTCTTTCCAGAGTCTACCGGGCATGGCTGAGCATGGTACCAGCCCCTGAAAAAGAGGTGTTCTGCTGCTCTGGGGTAGCTGCAGGATTCCTACAGGTCATTCATAAAACATGGGAAGGACAACAGAGACCAGCGGAGACAGGCTCAGCAAATGTCATGGGCACAGTCTCCAAAGGCTGAATGCCGTGAGTGGGAGTCACAGCAGAAGTCTCAGGAAGAAAGCCTTGCTAGGCTCAGAAGCACAGGTCTCAACAGAGATCCGTTCTAAAAATACATGAGACAGACAGGCAGGCAGGCAGAGAGAGGGAGAGAGGGAGGGTGGGAGGGAGGGAGAGGGAGGGAGAGAGGGAGGAAGAGGGACGAAGAGAGGGAGAGGGAGAGAGAGAAAGAAGGGGGGCACCTGTGGTTGGGGAGCTAGGGCTGAGCTATACAAAATGGCTGAGAGCTGAGGAGAAAGGCTGAGGGCCAATCACTGGCCATGAGAGGAAAGAGAAGCTGCCTCTCTGGAACATGTGGCTGAGGGGAAAGAAACTGACACTGGGTAGAGAATGGCCAGTCAGAGAGAAATCTCTAAATGGATGCATGGTGTAGAAGAAGGAACTATCTGCCAAGGAGGAAGTGGGGTGGGAAGGAGAAGGAAGGACAGGGCATATAAAACCACAACAGAATACCACCCATGGAAAGCCACAGTGAATGTATTTCTTTGTATGCTAATCAGAAACAATTGATTTAAATAAGAGGAACCAAATCTCACCACAGGAGCTCAGGTGGAGCAAGTGTATCCCTCTGAGTTTGAGACCAACCTCTTCTACACAGCAAATTCCAGGACAGTCAGAGCTACACAATAGAGGGACCCGATCTTTAAGAAAAGTAGGGGCTGGAGGGGTGGCTCAGTGGTTAAGAGCACTGACTGCTGTTCCAAGAAGTCCTGAGTTCAAATCCCAGCAATCACATGGTGGCTCACAACCATCTGTAATGAGATCTGATGACCTCTTCTGGTGTGTCTGAAGACAGCGACAGTGTACTCATGTGAATAAATCTTTTTTTAAAATAAAAAATAAAAACAAGGCCAAGTACAGGTGTGAAATTCCAGCACAGGGAAGCAAAGATCCTAAATTCGAAGCCGGCCTGGACTGCAGAGCAACATCTCGTCTTAAGACAACAACAAAGCAAAGTGGAGAACTTCCTCTTCCAGAAAAGTGGTGCACAAGTGTCCTTTCCTGTCCTCCCAGTGCAGCCAAAGGGTCACACGGCCTGACCAGGCGCCACTCCTTGGAGTACGGCTATTCCCATACCTGAGAAATCAGTAGCTGAACCCCAAACTCTGAAACCAGTAAGTTCAAGAGAATTGCAGAATACAAAATAAATAAACATTGATTTCTCTATATACTACCAATGGACTTATGCATAGCAAAATTATAATTGTTTTAAGATGATAGATTTCAGGTGGGGATTCAGGTTAGCCTATCTTGAGCTCTATGTTTCATTCCCAGTACCACAAACAACTAATTGATCAATCAAACAACCAAAAATCTACCAAAGCATGAACAGAGCATACATGCTGGAAAACACATAGCGGTTAAAGACCTGAACATGTGGGGCCAGGCTGTCTGAGGACTAAAAGACTCAGCACATAAAGATGCCAATTGTCCCTTTAAAGTACTTCGGACCTTTACCCTAATTTCCACCATGGGGCTGGGGCTGGCACAACTTCCTTGTAGATATTCTGACTTCATATAGGAGGCAAGTGAGTGGGATCTTGGAAGCAACCCTGGGGGAGAACCATCTGCTCTACTGAGAACACTGTGTATCGTGAGCTTTAAGCCTGGGTGTATGGAGAGAGGGACAGACACATGGACCAGCAAACACCCCACCAATATGTCAGTGACAATCTGGCAAAGGTGTACACCATTCCCAGGAGGAAAGACCAGCAGCCTTTTCAGCAAGGGATGCTAGAGAACACAGTCGAGCATGGGCTAAAAACTGAGCAGCCTGGTCAGGTGCCTACAAAAGTTCAAAACCAATCACAGGCACAAACGTGAAACACAGAACCAAAGACCTTTGGGGTGCCTGGCATGTGGCTACTGCTTTTAACCCTCACGTTCAGAAGGCAGAGGCAGGTGTCCCTGTGAATACAAGAGGGTCTAGATAGCAAGTTCCCGGACAGACAAGGCTACACACGGAGACCCTGGCTCAAAGATAAAAACAAACAAAATGCACTTGTTACTCTTGCAGAGGACCTGGGTTCAATCCTAGCATCCACATGGGTACCAGGCATGTGTGGAACACACAAAGCACTCCTACACATAACACAAATAAGTGTCTAAGAATTTTTATAAACAGTAAGGTGGAGAAAAATGAAGGCAATCACCGGACATCAACTCCTCAATGACACACATGCACACACATGCACTCACATGCACACATAACATCTACAGATGCACATGAGCACACACACATTTCTTAAAATACTTAATTTGAATGTGTTCTGCCTGCATGTATGTATGAGCAACACATGAATGCAGTACCCACAGGGGTCAGGAGGGCATGAGATGCCCTGCAACTGGATTTATAGACAGTTGTGAAGGCCACGTAGGTGAGAAGCAAACCACTGTCCTACCAGGAGCGGCGAGAACTCCGTCTCTCCAGCCAACATCTTTGTAATAAAAACAGAAACAAAACAAAAACCAGAACCTTGGTACAGCCACATTACTGTGCTACCACACCCCCATAAAACAGAACAGACGACAGGGGGCCTAAACTAGGGATTGGCTCAGAAGTAATGATGTAGGGAAGTAAGTCCTCAATCCTAATCTTCCCCGTGCAGCCTGCAATTTCTTCAGTGCTGGGCGGTCGGCCAGAGCCACACAATCCCAAATAACACTTCTGTGTGCTATGTTTCAAAGCTAAAATATCTGCACTTGTCTTGGGCACTTTCTTTTCTTTTCTTTCTTTCTTTTTAAATAATTTATTTAATTTTATTCGCTGTGTATTGGTGTGAGAATGTCAGATCCCCTGGGACTAGAGTTACAAACAGTTATGAGCTGCTATGTGGGTGCTGGAATTGACCCCAGGTCTTCTGGAAGAACAGCCAATGCTCTTAACAGCTGAGCTATCTCTCCAGCCCCAATTGTGAGCATTTTCTTATATTGTCAATTAATGATGGTTTACTGAGAACATGACATCATCTATCATAAGGCGGCATCTGTAC